>NC_056733.1:842460788-842540788 GCF_019279795.1 Protopterus annectens | reverse complement strand
AACAAAATGTGAGGGGATAGTGATAGTTTATAGGAGTGTAATGATACCAGGTGTACAAGTAAACTTTTTAGGATGCACATAGTACCGATAAATGTTCAAAATACAATAACGTGGTGTGAGGCTGTTACATTACAATTTTACACTATTTTTTCTCGTACATTTTCCTTGGTATAAGATCTATAGGTGTGTCTGTGTAAATCATCAACTGGATTGAGAAAAACGAACAACTATTAAAAGGAAATTCCACATTAGGAAAGTCTCTCCTTTTACTTGAAGTACCATTACACACCAGAACAAAGCTGGATGGGTTTAAAGCCGTCTATATGAGTAAGAGCAGACGAATTTGACGAGGCTGCTGTGTTATTGCTACAGCGGCTACACTTTGCCCAGAAGTGCTTTGCTGTGCGTTTCCACTCATTCCCTTTTCCCCTTTGTCAGAGAAGCAGAAAGGAAGCAGTAAAAGACTTTTTCCTGCCATCTCTCAGGCCAGGCAAAGTAGAGTGAGAGCAGTGCGTGCATTTTCCCAGCTGCTCCAGCCAGGTAAGGAGGACAAACAGTCAGTAAAATAAAAACTCTGGATCATTCAGTTACCAGGATTTGATTTTCAGGTCCGTTCTGCTTTTACCACTTTTGAATTTATGTAAGCCATGCATGCATTAAACCAGTAGCCAGGTCCATTTTTGTTGCCGTCGAATTTGCTTTTACTACTACTTTGAATTCGTGTAAGCCATGTGTGTATTAAACCAGTTACCACCAGGTCTACTTTTTTGATTTGTTGTGAGCCATTCTGCTACTTTACTTTTTATTAAGCCATGTGTGTGTGTGTGTATATGCATAAAACCAGTTACTAGGTCTGTACTTTGAATTTGTGTGAGCATTAAACTTTGCATTTCATTCAATTACCAGGTCTGTAACTGTCCGTTCTGCTTGAATTTCCTTCAGGTCCATTTTGCTTTTACTAGTGTGTGTGTGTGTGTGTGTGTGTGTGTGTGTGTGTGTGTGTGTGTGTGTGTGTGTGTGTGTGTGTGTGTGTGTGTGTGTGTGAGTGTGACTAATATACCATGTATAGGTGAAATATATTTACGGCTGAAGGGTTTCAGTCTGCTACAGGAATATACAGAGAAAGTAACGTTACAAAGGCTATGGACATAACCAAAGTAATATTAGACAGGTGGAGTCAAACAGTAAGCTCAATAATTAGCAGAACTGCACTGTGATAATGATGATGGTAGAGCTGCATCTTGCATTTGCCCTGGCATGCTAACTGTAATCAAAGAATGGGCTACTCAGTGATTGGCAAAATAAGTGATAAGTTTGTTTAGATGAGCAACAAGTTGTGGCTAGGTAAAGAGAATTATGGAACAGATCTGTCAGGATATCTGCCTGTAGGTAATATGGTGGAGATAATTAGGGGAATGGAGCCAGAATCACACAGAGTGCAGAGGAGAGGTGAGGGAAAAGTGGATGTACTCAAGGTTATACTTTCTAGTTTTGCAGGAAGAGACACTGGAGGATGCAAGCATGATGGACAGAGTACTAAACTAGGCAAGAATGAAGAACTGGTTAGGGAAGGAAGGAAATCTAAAAAGGGTCAGTATGGACTGGAGAATATTGCAGCACAGAAAATAAACAGAGAGAGAGAGAGAGAGAGAGAGTACATGTGTTCACATTGGTGCAGTGGTTAGTATTTCTGTCTTATAGTGCTTAGTTAGTTTGGTTCTATACTGGGATGCCTTCTATGTGGTGTCTGTCTGTCTTTCCTGTGTCCCACTGGGGTTCTGCCTGTTGCTTGATTTTTCTCACATATTTAAAAGACATGCTGTACGTGAATTAGAGGTCTTTCCAACTGCCTGTAGTACATGTCACAATTTGGTGACTGAAAACTTGTTACATTTTTAATTAACTAATAGCTAATTTCTCAACCAAGATTTCCACTTGGAAATGGGATTCTGCTCTGTATTCTGGCATATGCCCTTCCGGTGACTGTATCTTGCAGGAAACATAACATATAAATGTACTTTGATGGAGATTTTCTCCCTTGTCCTCTGCTGAAAATGGACTGTGCCCTGTCATACATTCCTGCTCAACAAAGACAAAAAAAAAATGAATTCATCAAACGTGCAAAACAGCATATGCAGGTTTACAGCTAACTCCCTGTTGGGTAATATTATGACATTTAGACTGCTTCTAATGTGGATTATCTCAGAAATGACAGGATTTGGTATAGATTTTGGTAAACAGATAACTTTGTTACAAACAACATCGCAGGGCAGCATAAATGATATTAACACGTCAACATCTCACACCGAATTGCCCATTGACTTAATACTTGGATTGCATTATGGTATTTTCGCAGTCTCGCAGAGGGGCAATGCTATGTATCTGTATTAAAAAAGCAGTATCACTATGTACACATATGGGGCGGTATTTTGGTTTTGTGTTCTTCAGTTTGTCTTTGAAAGTTGGTTACCCACAATTCTATTGGAGTGGGTGGGGCTACATAATTATGTATGCAAATTGTATGTTAATCAGTGTACAGATTTGTACCTATTTTTCATGGGCTTTGTCCAGATTTTAGATGTTTCCAGGTTGAGAAGTATGGTGGCGTATCTGAAGGGTATGTACGAGTTCTGCAATATAACTAACAACCTATCATTACAAGATATGTGCACAGAGATGAACATAATGTTGGGACAAATGGCCTACAGTAGGGACATGTCTGAAACATCACTCTTATACAGTGCTACAACAGTGTATGCCACTATTACAATGGCAACTGTTACAGATCTACACTATGACATATCACAATACTGCATTCCACAACCCTTACAACCTGTAATGTGGTCCTAACATGAGCAATGAATGTGTAATATAGAATCCTATGTTAGGACAGCAAATATGGGGAATACGTACCTTCATAAACACTGGAAGCATATGTGTGCATACACTCCAAATAACCTATTGTGGAAGCAGCTTTTGAGGTACTGACAGCATTCGCTCTTCATGAGTATGGACCTTCCAGCAAGTACAGGTCCTCAATGTCACACCAAGAAATGGTCTGCTGTCTAAAACATTTGGCCATCAAATGTGCCCACTTACCTGCAACAGAGGCAGCCATGGCTTGCACACATCTTACAAGCCATGGAATGGATCCCATACCTAACAGGTACCACCCAGGAGTTGGACATGTAGCCTTACCTCACCATTGCATATATGGGAAATACATACCTTCACAAACACTGGAAGCATATGTGTGCATACACTCCAAATAACATATTGCGGAAGCAGCTTTTGAGGTACTGACAGCATTCACTTTTCATGAGTATGGACCTTCCAGCAAGTACAGTTCCTCAATGTCACACCAAGAAATGGTCTGCTGTCTAAAACGTTTGGCCATCAAATGCGCCCACTTACCTGCAACAGGGGCAGCCGTGGCTTGCACACATCTTACAAGCCATGGAATGAATCCCATACCTAACAGGTACCACCCAGGAGTTGAACACGTAGCCTTACCTCACCATTGCATATAACATGGCAAACAGTACAGACAGTCATGTATGGGGTGAGGATGTATGGGACAGGACTAATGTAGAAAATAAACAGATGGCCATCCAAGACAGCTGATGATACATGCTGCCAACTGATCATGCAGGCTCCCTAGTAACTTCCACAACACCAAGGGAGCTGCAAAAATGTCTAGCAAGTTCTGGCTGGGCAGTACCTGTGTCGGCAATTGCCTGGACTCTGCATAAGTGTGGTCCATAGGTTAGGGTAATCAGATGGGCCAGTTGTAACACAGGAAACATCAGCCAGGGCTCTCTACAGGTAGCATATGCATAACAGCAAAATTCCCCCAAAGGCATGCATTGCAATGTGTACTGGTGTACCAAGACCAAGTTGGAAACCTACAGACAGAATCAATTAAGATACATGTGCTGCACAATCAACACCTCAGCCCACCTCAGGCCCACCATCCCCATCTGTACCTTGCTGGTGCCAGTGTACACCTGTATGTTTGCCATTCATTAGCAGGGACTAGGCCAGTACACATGGTGTTCAGAGTTTAGGACACTGCAAAATGACACATGTGTAGGCCATAGTTGTCAAGCATCTGCAAAAAGGCTGAGGATGGGGAGGGGTGTCATCCTGAAACACAACAGTGAACTGAAGCAGACATCCAAAGCTTGCTAAGAATGGCTGTATCTGCGCACAGTCAAGGTCATGAATTGTGTCAGACATAACCCTGACTCCACAGCAATAGTGATGGCACTGTGTGACCTCCAAGGACTGTGCACATGAGTTGACCTTGCAATCATACAGAGTTGGGGACATTTGTAGGGCAGAGTGATCAAATACTGGCAAATGCGGATGGCTCATGCTAGTATACCCCTTCCTAGAATAGTGACTGCTGTAGTACACATAACAGTTGGTGCAACAAACCATCATGATAAGGGCGTGCACACATATGCACCCACAAATTGTATGCATCTCAATCAGCATCTGCACTACTAACACATTTGTTTGATACTACATTTGATTGCACAGGTCATATGTCACATATCAGGTTCATGTAATGTTAACATATGCAGTAATGTGGCCCCATGGCATATTACAGAAGAGGGTGCCATATCAATAAGGGTGTTTACACTCCCATAGCCACGGTAAGGTTTGAAGGTTGTCAGTGTAATTGTATTTTATTGGCCATAAATGCACTGCTAATGATGAGATCTGTAAATCAGACATCAGGCATTCACAAATTACATCTGTCCACATATCACCCAGGTATTTGTTGGACAAACACATAGGGGCTGTGAGCAGCAGAGCAAACATAACTTACACACATACAAACATTCAGCAATGGTATGTACACCTGTGAGGTATTGTGCACAGTACATTCCAGGGTGCCAAACAGGTGCACAACAATACTGTGTACATGGGTGCAGTGTGTTCCAGGGGAAGGGGCATCCCCTTCTAGCACAACCCATGCATCACAGAGATGTATAATGTTGGTAACAGGGATTGACTATAGCTGCACTCCATGCTGCTGAGTGCCATATGTCATGCATGTTGACTGATGGGTAATGAGAGGTCTGTGTTTAATGTATGTGCAACCTCACCTGTATGTGTGTGTGTGGGGGTGAATTTGTCTGTAAGTGCTATCTTTTGAAGTGGGGGGGCATTAATGTATGTAGAGTACATGTATGTGTGTGTGTGTGTGTGTGTGTGTGTGTGTGTGTGTGTGTGTGTGTGTGTGTGTGTGTGTGTGTGTGTGTGTGTGTGTGTGTCCATGTATGCACATGTGAGTTTCGGGTTGTTTATACCTCTCAACTTTCCTTAGAAATTGTGCAGTAGATGGACATGGACAGACACATTGGACACCAGGAATACTTTTCTGAAATGCAATCACAGGAAAGCTGATAGAATAATAAAGTCTGCAGCATGAAAGATGCATTGGGAGGGAAAACTAGACACTATGGATACTTTTTAATGGCAATCAGCAAAAAGGTGAAAGAATACCCAAGTATGCAGCACTAAAGATGCATTGGGGAATTACTAGGCAACACCAGACAACCAGACACTGTTTCCAAATATTACTGTAGTCCATATAATAAGTTAATAGAGCAACAGATCTTGCATCTACTGAACAATAGTTAAGTATGAAACTCCAGTGCATGACATTATTGACTAGCTGTAGTAGCCCATAACATATGGGGGTCAAGATGTCTGGACAAAACCAGGGTGAACACTTGATGACATCAGGGAGTCTTTGAAAAAATGACTCCAATCAAGTTAAAGAGTTAATGGAGTAACAGGTCATGTTTTGTGATCATATTTCTGAGCAATTACAAGAATTATATGTTAATGATTGGTATTATTGACTGTAATTATTCAAGACAGATGCAGGATGGGGAAAATAAGAGAAAAACTAGGGACATTCTGTAAACTTAGTGACAGGTAAGTAGTATGGTGGAATATCAGGGTGTGTGTGTGTGTGTGTGTGTGTGTGTGTGTGTGTGTGTGTGTGTGTGTGTGTGTGTGTGTGTGTGTGTGTGTGGTTGTGTGTGTGTACTGTTAAGCAATGATGTACAGGTCTTAAAGTGTGTTTCTTGTTTTCCCCTCACAGGTGGTGAGGTGGGTCAGGGTCCCTCTTGCAGGAAATCTGATGTTGGTGTCCATACAGATACTGGAAATGATGATAGGTGTGTTGTGGCACAGGTGGGGTTATCAGGGGCTGAAGCTGCACCATCATTTGACATCCCACTGTTATCCACCCCATTCCCACACACAGTAATATTACCCATACATAGCCCATCACCACTGGCCATAGCTCAGGGACAGTTGGCGGTTGGTGGCATGGGACAGGACAGTGTGGTATCTATGGCATGTATGCCTGGACACAACAGCCATAGCCAAATGTCCAGTGGGGTAACACATAGGCAGATGTACAGGGGTGCTCATTGGAGGGCTGCTGATCATCATGCCCTGGCAGAAGTGCCACATCTGGTGCCACCAGACACACGTTTCAGGCCATCATGGAGGTGCAGGCATGTATGGAACAGTACACCAGACATGCCTTGAGGCTGCAGAGGGCTACTCATTCAACTGTTACTGATAACATCTGTGATCTTGCAGGTGCCCCCCATTATTTTTCAGAGGTCATGGATAGACGGTTGGGTGAGATGATGGGAATCCTCAACAGTGGAATGTCTGTGCTCGAGCATATGGTGGGAGTGGTGCAACAGCCATGTGAATGTAGGCCAGCAACAACAACAGCTGGAGGTCGACGTGGACAAGCCAGAACACAGAGCTGCTCCCGTAGTGGCAGTATCAGCCCCAGCACTGCAGGGGGTGTGCTGTCCACACCACACCACAGCAGGCCATGTGCACATGGCCCTGGCCAGTCCCAAGAGGGACCTGGATCCAGTGGACATATGTCATCATCAGGGGAGAGTATTATATCATGGCATGTACCTGGTGGTGCCCATGGAACACCTGGCAGGCAGAGTTCTCATGTCTGTGGCTGGAGATGGTGAACTGTCCACCCTGCTAGGTATGGTCTGGAGCTGTCCAACAAACCCTGTATAGGGCAGCCACATGGCAGAACTGTGTGCATGCATATACACACACACATTACCAACACAGCTAGGGAAACACCATACCTACACACACCACATCACAACGGCCCAATTAATAATTAAACCCCCTCACTCACACACATGGTATCAAATGTATGGCTATGCATAGGTCTCTGGTAATCCAACAACACACCCAGTGCATATGATGATACCTGTACCACATCCCTATCATCCATAACTCCGATGCAGGGACAGGCCAATATGGTTCTGATGCACAGGGTGACTGTACTATGGTGTAACAATGTAATGCTGTGTAACATGTTATCAGTAGTAAAGTTTAATGCTTACATGTAAGGAAATGTAGCTGCCCAGCTATGATCCATTAGAGCTGTTATTAGCACTGAGTGATTGTGATCTCCATAATGTATTCCATTTGTGTTGTAGGTGTCCATGTGTCAGCAAGATGATGGTCTGCTGTTGTATCCTACAAGGGATATGGCACTGTGGTGACACCTTGGCTGTGCCATATCCTGGGTACAAGTGAACACATGTCACAGGTCTGTATAACAGTTACTGTATGTGCCATATGGCTGATAGGTCTGGGGGTGTATACAGGTGAGTGCATGATGGCTAATGTCAGCAGGACTTCTACAGTGGACAATGGTATGTGTACTGGGTGGTACACACCACATGTTTGTGTATAACACACACAGAAGCTTTGGTGTTGATACAATCAACAGAGAATACTGTACACAGGGATGTATGTACCTGTGCAAGGAACCCATTTTAGCCTATGTAATTCCACCAAGACAGAATAGCCACAACAACACATTGGAAAATAAGCAGTCTGCTAGTTTAATAACATTGACAATGGTACTGGCAGGGTATATGTCCCCTTCCCCAATGTAGTGCAATCCTCAACTCCATAAACATAGGTGTGCTGGTGTGGGTGGCACAGCTCTACCATTTGGAGGGTGTGAGGTGCTGTAGAACTGCAGATAGTGGGATAGACAACTACTTAACCTGTTAACATGAACTGTACAGTATTACAGCCAGCTAAGCGGGGGATACACTCAAAAGTAACTGCAATGATGGTGGCTGTGTCCCCAAGAGCCACATCAAGCTATATATACTAACCCCAGTATTGCTATAAACCTATATAGTAGGGAAGAGGGCATTTACACATCTACCACCAGTTGTGATGGAATATATTTCCACAGGATGATACATGTGAAATGTTAGCATTGGCCAGGCAATTCTCAGACAGATGACCTCCTGGGGCATGTATATTCTGCAAATGAAAGTAGATTCCTTCACATACACACACACTCTTACTTGACAACACTGGGACTAGAACCCCTACCTAGGTATGTAGTGCTACTGATGTGTGCGGCCTTAATTGCACACACCACACAGCTTTTAGGATGAGGTGTGTTCCAGGTTACTTGTTACATGAAGAACATCCCCAGGCCTGTACAGTATAGTAATGGGGGATGTACTGGTTGTTTATGGACAATACATAGTGTGACATACTGTCATATACACATTGACAAACACAAAACAGTCATACATACATCTGAGAGACCTGAGCTTATCAGTGCTAACTACCTTGTCAGTGTCTCCATTCTGTTACAGATAAGTTGCACACAGCACATGCATAACTGGGCAAGATAGTGTTATCAGTTACCTGTATGGTTGATGGTGACAGTGGTCCACATACAGTTGAACATGGGACATGTACTGGGGGTACCATGGTATAAAGACAGTATACCCAGCACCCACACCCCACAGAGGATATTGTATGCACTGAAACCCATGATAATACTCTGACATACCCACCATCACACATTGACAAGGACTGCAATACAACCCCTTGTCTATCCCAATAATGCTACTACAGGGATATGCATCTAATGCACATGCCACAAGGATAGTAGGGTGATGCATTGTTATGGCTCTCCTATGGTCAACAACATCACTATCCCTAATACTGTGTGGCAAGGTGTATTGTATTATGAGAATGTGGCTTCAGAATACTGTATCCTACAAATATACACACATGCAAACATACACACACTTTCCAGAACTCAGAGGGTATCCCATGCCTATCAACCCATTTGTACAACAGTGTTGTGTTGGTACTGCAAGCCCCAGGTAGCCCTTAGGGTGAAGAGTGTAACAAGGTACATGTAATGTCCGGAACAGCAGCAGTCACATCTAACTATGGCAATGGGGGTGCGGTGGGTGTGAAGGGCCTCAGGGTATTATCAACTACAGGTCTACAAACACACAGACACTGTTGTTCTCAGTAATTCACACGTATATATTTGTCAGTACTGGGGTCCATTGGTGCAGGTATTCATAGGTGTGTACCAGGCTATTGTCTATAGAGAGATGGGAAGTGTAGGGGATGTGTGTACAGTGGTATCATGCCACCTGTCATGTGCCAGCAGGCCATCTATCAACAGATACCACAGGGTTGATCCTCAGTGTGAGAGTTACATGCAACATCCAATCACCTGGTTGCCTCTTGCAGAGGGCCAGTGAGGTGCTCCAGTTCACATGTATGCAACGTGTATTACATAGCATGGTCATTGTCTGTCTTGGAGACCTGTACCCAAGCATGTTCTGTTGGATGTGGTAGTGTAGTCAAGGTAACCATGGCATGTGGTGCATACAGGGTGTGAATTCCTAGCTGTGGCATTCATAACACAGCTGGGCAGACATGTCAGTGTCACTCAGGCATAGATTGCCTGTATGCAGCCAAGATGGAGTCCCGACATCTGCACATCTGTACCGAGGACAGACAGACATCAGCTAGCCAACTGGTTATGCATTAGGATGGCTGTGTTAACAGATGTCTGACACTAATAGGTATGCCATTACTACATGACAGCAGCCCTCAATGACATGTCCTATACACACAGTAGTGTACAGTTAATATCCACGTCAGATCAATATCCAGTAGCAAATATTTAATGACACACAGCTCACACACCAAGAACACAATAGTCAGGACTCAGAGTCCATCTTTGCATGAAGGGGTGTCTGGTACCAGGACTATAATCTGTAATCTACTCTTACTTGGGAATGCACTGTCAACAGTAGTAATGCAACGATACACTACATGCCAGTGTGACTGCATATAACCTGGGATACTACCCATGTATGAAGCACATTCAAATGGAAAAGAGTATTGTACAAGCCATATATACCCAGGTGTCCCAGACAGCAGACTCACACCCCTTGTTACTGTAATGACAGCACATAGACGCATGTTATGTATATGGAATTAAATACACGTATTAAAGATGTCATTACCCTGCTATTTTATCAAACTGGAATGTGAGCACTGGTTACCAGGGCTGAGCCATGCTTAGCAGGTTTCAGCATTGCTGCAATATGAATGCTAAGCAGAGTTGCGCACTGGTAAGTGAAGCTGAAATGGAGTAAGCGCCTTTTTTCTTTAACCGTACGTCAGCAGCACTTACCATCATGCAAACCTGTGCAAACCTACTTAAAGCTGCCATAACCACTCTGTATCCAACAGCCCTTGTTCTGCCCAGCAACAGAATAAACAGCCCTTGAACCCAGGACCCTGTACACTATAGTCACAAGAGTTAACCACTAAGCCATCACAGCTGTGAAAACAGTTGTTGTTTTCTCCAATATATCTGTCAGTACACATAATACTGAACAACTGCTATGACTTCTACAATTGTGTAGTACTTGGCAGTGATATTACAGTTGAATCACATATGCTGTTATATCTAAATATACACATATCAGATAAATACGGTGTGATACATCTGGGAAGGTATATACAACAGTCATGTGTACACATAACAAGGATATGGATATATATATACATATATATATATATATATATATATATATATATATATATATACATATGTAGATATATGTGTACATGTACATACACATATATATTCATAGATATGTATTTACATGCATTTGTATATTGTGTTATACATATGGTCATATATGGATCTAT
Organism: Protopterus annectens; assembly: GCF_019279795.1. Taxonomy (NCBI): domain Eukaryota; kingdom Metazoa; phylum Chordata; order Ceratodontiformes; family Protopteridae; genus Protopterus; species Protopterus annectens. The sequence continues at coordinate 842,529,697 of NC_056733.1, read as the reverse complement.
CTGTATATATATATATATATATATATATATATATATATATATATATATATATATATATGTGTGTGTGTGTGTATAAACATATATGTGTATATATATATATATATATATATATGTGTGTGTGTGTGTGTGTGTGTGTGTGTGTGTGTGTGTGTGTGTGTGTGTATGTATATGTATATATATATATGTATATATATATATATATATATATATATATATATATATACATACATATATGTATAACATATGTCCATAACATGTAGTGGAGTCATACCTCAGCACCAGTAGTCACAACCTCTTAGTGCAAGGGGATGTCATGTAAGTATTGTAGGTATAAATGTAGACTGCTGCTACTGTAACAGGGGTTGTCTTAACAGAAATGTTGTGTGTGAAGTCACATTTGATATTGACATGTATGCCATCTTTTACTGGCAGACATCATAAGATCATCATAGTGCAGTACCACAGATATCACAGTAATGATCCTGTGGAATACAGCAGAGATCTGACCAATAAATGTGGACAGTTTGACATACTCTGGTCAGTCCAGAGGTTTACACAGAACCCCTTAGTGCAAGACATGTGGACCAAGCATGACAAAGTGGATGTTTACAGCCATGTAAATGGGGATATCACGAAAATACTGGAATAGATAAGTTCACACAGTTTATGCATTCATAGACTCCTGTCTGTCCTGACAAAGAATAAACATAGGAGCAGAGGTCACAAGCCCACATACTACCCACTAGTTAGTGACATACATCTGTACAGCATCCCACTGTTTTGTCAGAAATACACAACAGTTATGGTGGCCCGGCAACAGTACATCTGACAAATATCTGGACATAACATCACACTTTGTAAGTACACTGAGCTGCTAGGCATGTCACAAAGCACTGTGCAAACTACAGGCAGACTGCCACAACACTGGCCTACATTTCCTATGGGGGAATACACATGTACCTGCAAATATAGCAGTCTCTACAGGCATATAACAGCATGGAGTAACAGACACCTGTATGAAGGCGCATACCCACAACCAATCTGAGCATAGCCACAGTCACATATGGTAAGCCTGCTTAATATTACAGTATATAGACTGTGTGATCAACACCATCCTCATTTGTGCCACTCACACACTAACCCTACTTATACTGGGCCAATACACAGTGTATTCCGATACCTGACTATGGTATGGGACATTTGTCAGTTTGGCCCTACAAACATGTATGCCAATAGGGTACCATACACTCGAGCAGCATGCAACATCAGATAGAGCAGGACCAAGAACCATGACATCTACCACAGTCTGTACACAGGCCAAAGTACATATTCACAATACACACTCTGTCGACAATCACCATAAATACACAGACCCCACTACTGTACACACTACAACAGAATGTCAAGGTTTTGTCCTCAAATATAAGCCCTGCTATACATAACATGGCTAGCAGTCTGATATCTCACTGGCTTGTTATCAGGTATGATGTCAGTAAATAATGGTGTACTGAACATATGCCCCTCTTACTGCATGACATGTACAAAGGTTGACAGAGTTTTGGCTGGAGGCACAAACACAGGGCCAATATTGACATTTTGCTGTGATAAACTCATACATTTACTGGTGTAACATGGTTTATTGTGACATATGTCTTCTGAGGGATATGAAGTCATTAACTCACATGGCTGTCAGCATGTATTGACTTCAATCCTTAGAGAATGCTACTGCCTTTCTAAAGATAGGCCATGTGTGAGTAACACAACACATGTAAGACTCCAAACACTGGCCAGTCTGCAGATAGCCCTAGAGGTGAGAGTTTCTTCAACCACATAACACTGTCATGACAGGTATTAAATCATGTAGACCAGCCATATCCACATAAACCCTTTTAAACCCACATTACTTCAAATGTAGAAGGGCAAGACTTACATTCTGTCCTCATGTCTGGAACATCCTCCTCCTGTTTGTTGGCCTGTCTCCACAGTGTAGGTTGTAAGAGGTCTATCCCACTACCTTCTGTGATGCTGTTTGCCAAACACCGACATGAAGTCCTGCTCACAGTGAATGAAAAGGGCCAACACCCACAAGATGTTCCTAGTTATTGGAGTGTATTTCCATGCAATTGGCTATGGGAATGTTACCACAGCTGTTCCACATGCAATCAGCTAGTGGAGGACTGCAATTCATGCACAGTCCATTGGCTGATCATGAACATCACTTACAAAATGCAAGTTGCTGCCTAAGCAAAGCAGGTGTACTTTTCTGCATCCACCAGAGAGAGAGTGAGAGAGACAGATAGAGACAAAGTAAAAAAGGAAGGGGGTAGGAGAGTAAGAACTAAGCATTCTGTGTCACACACTTACCAGTATGGAGTTTTAAACCCCTGCCTATGTATTGCTATTACATTTTTATGCAGTTATTGCATGTGCCACACAGCTTACATACTGTCCAAATGTATCTTTGAATGTGAGTGACATCAGCAACAGTGATAAAGGAGGGATAAGGTAAGTGTAGTACATGTGCCTTTCCACAAAAGCAGGTGTCAAGGAAGACACAACCACACTCTCTCAGAGACTCACATACATTATCACACTTGGCAGGGTCAGGATTAGAAATCCTAACTAACTAGTTTGCTACACTACAGTATTACACAGGTATCACATGCACCATAGAGGTTATCAGGTTGATATATGGGCAAAGGGTATGTCAAGGTGACTGACATCAGAAGGCATGCTACAGTAGGGCAATGGGAGATGTAGTGAGTGTGAATGGCTTCCAAATAATTAATCTCCACACACACACACACACACACACACACACACACACACACACACACACACATTTGCCAGTACTGGCATGCATGGGTTCATTGCTTCACAGGTGTGTAGTAGTTGACTGTGCCAGAAAGATGTACAAGTCTAGACAAAGGGTATACCTTGGCATCAGGCCACATGACAATGGTCTGCAGTGTAGCTCAGGTGTGTAGTCCCTGGATTGGCCCACACAGGTGGGTATTGTATTCACCATCCACTCATCTTGGTTACTATTGTGGGTGGACGGTGCTGTACAATGCTTGCTATGTATGTGTTCTATATTCCATAACATGGACAGTGTCTAGGTTGTGCACATGTCCCACATGCATGTTCTGTGACATGTGGGAGTGTACCTGGGGTGTCTCTGGCATATTATGTGGACAGATTGTTATCATCTGAAGTGGCATTCCTGACCTCATGTGGTGAGAACTGGCTATGGAACTGAGGTTGATCATGCACCTACATTGACAGCATGATACAGGAATTCACTGGTGTTAGTGGCATCTGCCCATACAGGGCATGTGTATAAGGCATGCTATTTCCTTTGTGGGTTACATTTGCTGACTCTACAGTTGTTGCAGGCATCCAGTGGGAGACATAGCAAAGGACCACTGTAAGCAATTATTTGCTTATTGTAGGGATGGAACAGGGTGCCATGTCCTCTGTAGTCCACTGCAATCACACCGTGGTTACTATCTGAGGGCAATATGGAGGAAACTACCAACATAGTAGTTGTTGCCTAGCCAAGTGTGTTTGTGTATGAGACATGGGTAGAGAGTGTTCTCTGGGTAATATAAGGGTTGCCTATATTGTTCCCCAATCCAAAATGTCACATGTAGGGGTCTGGATTGTCTACACCAACCTCTGTGCTGTTTGAAATCTGTTGTCCTTATAAGGTGGACATTGTGACATATAGTAGGCCCTCAATATAAGAAATTTGCAAACCCCACCCCACAATGAGTCCTGTTATAACACAATCACAGCTATCTCTACACAGAATACTGATGACACACACACACACACACACACACACACACACACACACACACACACACACACACACACACAGAGTCTCACAGTTGCCATGTCTGGGATTAGAATGCCTGCCTAACTAGTACAACACACTATAGCATTATGCAGTTATGGCATGCGCCACAGAGCTTGTAGGGCTAGCCCTTCCCCAAAGGTGTATTTCAAGGTGAATGACATCAGCAGGCTTGCCAAAGTAGGGCAATGGAAAGTGTAATGACTGTGAATGGCCTCAAAAGCATTGATCTCTACACACACACACACACACACACACACACACACACACACACACACACACACACACACACACACACACACACACACACACACACACACACACACACACACACACACACACACAGTCTTACAGTTGCCATGTGTGGGATTAGAACTCCTACCTAACTAATACATCACACTACTATAGCATTATGCAGTTATAGCATGCGCCACAGAGGCTATAGGGCTAGCCCTTCCCCAAAAGGGGTATTTCAAGGTGAATGACATAAGCAGGCTTGCCAAAGTAGGGCAATGGAAAATGTAGTGACTGTGAATGACCTCAAAAGCATTGATACCTACAGAGACACACACACACACACACACACACATGCGCCCGCGCGCGCGCGCTCGCACACACACACACACACACACACACACACACACACACACACACACACACAGTCTCACAGTTGCCATGTCAGTATTTGTTAAGGATTTCATGCTGCCTATATAGGTGTCTACTATCTGCTGCCATCCCATTTAGCCACCGGATTCCCTAACGTGCTCACATCCATACCATAGATACAGGTAGCAGAACATACTACTACATTCAGCAATTGATATTGAGCGTGACTTACCTTGTGGCTGTGCCAGTATTGAGGATGGTACTGGAGGGCTGACTATGTTAGATGCACATAGTACACTCCCTATTCATGTTGAAGCACAGGTAGTGTCATGTTTGTCATCCCTTTTACTGTATGTGCAAGTTGGAGTGAGGTGTCATTCCCTGGGTTCCTACCATGTCAGTGTATGTGCTATGAGTTGCCTCTTTGCCAATGCCTGGGCATACTGGGCATGCCTCCTTCTGCCTACTGTGGCAGGCTCAGGTTGTTCCTCCTCTGAGTCACTCTGTGCCTGTGCTGGCCTTGGCAATGGTGGGGGGCTGTGTGGCCATGCCCCATGCTGTTCCTGCTGCAGCTGTTTCTGCAGGATCATATTGTGTAGCATGGCACATACAGTGATAATTTGGCTACATGTAGCTGGTGAGTACTGCAAGCCTCCACCAGATATGTCCAGGTGCTGGAAACATGACTTGACCATCCCAAACACGCACTCTATTATGATTCTAGTCTGTTTGTGTGCCTCATTATGCAGTTCTTGTTTGGGTGTGTGTGCATTTCTGATGGGTGTCATCAGCCACGGCTCCAGTGCGTAACCACCATCCCCCACTAGGTGGCCATATGAGATGTTCCCATTAGCAAATCTCTGGTACAGCTGCATCATATGCCAGATGTGGGAGTAGTGATAGCTTCCAGGGCTGCCAGCACACACATTCATTATAATGCCCTGGGCATCACACACGACCTGACAGTTGATGGTGGGGAAGCCCTTGCAGTTTATGTAGACTCTACCCCACTCACTGGGTGGTGCTTTGATGTGTATGTGCATGCAGTCTATAACACCCACTACCTTAGGGTATTCTGCTATTTGGTGGAAGAGATGCATATTGCTGGTCAGTGCCTCATGAGTGTTGAGGAAATAAATCTGTGATTCAGTATCATTCCCCTCATTTGCATAGAATTGATTGCTAATGCCTAGTTAGAAGTCTAACACTGAGCCTTCCCCCTTAGCAACCACTATTCAGTGGTCTTGTTGTCTTCTGCCTGCCATTGACTATAATGGCAAAATTGCAATTTTGCCTTAAAAGCTTTTTTCAAGGTTTTATTTTTATTTTTGGGCAGATCCCGTTTGCGCCTCACTGCCCTACATTTAAATGGCTGAAATCGGACAAAAAAAAGTTATTTTTTATTTTGAACCTATTTTCCATGCCAGTAGCCATATATTTGGTCATTGGCATGCTTTCCACATCATATACACCCTTTATTTGGAGCTGTCATAGCTCCATTTTGTAGTTTGCAGAAATTTACTTGGTTACTAGCCGAATACATTTCTGCAGGTTACACTACTTCTGCACGGATGGCTGCCAACTTCCTGGATCACTAATTCACCTCATTTGCATAGTTTTTACCTGCAAATGGGGTAATTAGCATACAGGACCTGTGTCCATGCAAGAATAGTGCAGGTGTGCCCATGCACGTCCCGGGAGCTTTTTCCTGGATGTCTCAGTGGCCATATTGCCTCCAGCAGCTCTTGCACTATTCCTGCTCGCCATGCAGAGCTTGCTGAATCCCAGGCTGTATTACTATTTAAGTGCAAATAATTCTTTGCTGTAGTTCTTAAAAGTATGTTTCATAAATAACCCTAATCAAATAATTAACTCTAGCTATATTACTATTATATTGCATGCTTTGAGAAATTTTATTCACAGAAATCCAATCTATAAAGCATGGTTATCTCTAATGTTTACAATAACTTATACCCAAAATAATATTTTCACTTTAAATATCTCTATAATGTCTACTTTCAAGGAACATAATTTGATATATTGATTTCATTTAATGAATAAAAGAAATTTGTACTCTGTTCAGTGCATAATTAATATGTTTGAAATGGAGGACGATTTATGGTTGCATGTACAAAATTGTAGGTACTATGTTGAACATAAAACTAAAGTCATGCAATTATCAGTGAGGAATTCTATCCCTAATTTAATTGAACTTTTAATTGCTTGATAGGACACAAAATATCTGGTAAAGGTCTTCTATCCAAACTTTAGAGAGCTATTAGAATTATTTTAAACTCATAAACAATAAATCCCCTAATGCTGAAGATAAAAAAAAATTAAATAATCTAAACAAACCACATACTCATTTAAATGGAAAATATTCTCATGTAAACTTCTACATAGATCATTTTTTACTGCACAGATAACAAAATTAATTTTCAAAAGCAAGCTGGCTTGCTGGATTTGTAAGTTAGATATTAAAGTTGATTGGGAACATATGTTTTTTGAATTAGTTATAATTCATCCATATTGGAAAGAAATCAATAGCTTTTTATAGGCTTTATTTTATGATAATATTATACTAAGTCACTAGTTCTTTTTAATACTCCAATGCCTGATTGTATTACAAGACTGAGATGTACAATTTTATGGAGTATAGTAACAATGGCAAGGAAAGTAATAACAAGAAACCATAAGACTATTCCCTGGATTTACGAAAGCTTGGACGGAGTGCAAGAAGAGTCTAGGAGCCCACGGCGGCAATATGTCTGCCGTGCGATCCAGGTACAGCCGGCAGGGGCGTGCACAAGAGCTGCTAAAGCTACTCTTGCATAAACAGCGTCATGGTATGCAAATTACGTAATTTGCTGCTGACAGCCATGCAAATGAGGTAAATCTGCGATCCAGGAAACACTAACCTCTCCGTGGAAGATTAGTGTTAGCTGCAGAAATGTACTTCATTGGTAACGGAGTACATTTCTGCAAATAGCTAAACAGAGCTATGACAGCTCCAAATAAAGGATGCATACAGTTGAGGAAGCATGCCAATGGCCAAATATAAGACCATTGGCATTTTAAAATGTTTAAAAATATAAAAATTTAACTTTTTAGCCCCGATCTCCGATATTTAAGCGCTTATAAATACAAGAAAATAATAAAAAAGCCAAAAATAGGCATTTTCACTAAAAAGCTTATTCTGACATGCAGGTGAATGGCAGGCTGAAAACAATAACATGGCCACTGAGTAGTGGTTGCTAAGGGGGGGAAGCTCAGTGTGAGAGATGTAACCATGCATTAGTAGGCAATCCTATGCAAATGAGGATAAGGATAGTGAATCCCTATTTTCCCCAGCATGTGAGGCATGTCCCAAGAGTGTAAGATTAGGAGTAGGTGAGTAGTAGAGTAGAATATAGGTGACATCATGAGGGTGTGTGTCAGACAGGCTGTAAGCTAATTGGAGCACAGTGGCTTTTGTTTGCTTTGAGTTGCTCAGGATTGCAAGAGGTGTGCCTACAGTTGTCCTATTTAAAAACCTCAAACCAAAGGTGCACACTGTTAAAAGATAGGAAACTCCTTGCAAACATGCACACAGCATGTGCACGCATGTGCACGCATTTCCACTAGTTTGTGCGGCGCTCCCCCGGGCAGAAACAGAAAGGGAAAAGGAAGGAAAAGAAGTAGTAGGAAGTTAACCAAGGAGAACTAGCAGAGCTGCCAGGTAAAATATATCAGAATCAGCCAATTACACAGGCAGCAGATTAGCCCAGCCCAGCCCAGCACTTTAAACTCTGAAAACACCATTCCCCCTGTTTTTTCTCAAGAACTCTGCAACACTGCAGTATACAAAGAGGGAAATCTTAAAAAGCTTAAGTCAGACAAAATGTTAGGGGCTGCTCTTGCTATCATAAACCAACATGTGCAAGGTGCTGAGGGTGGTGATGTTGTGAATGCTGCTGAGCAGCCCACAGTGAGGAGACGGAGAAGAGTGTACAGACCCAGGCTAACCTACCAGGGGCTACATGAGCTGGAGATAGTGGAGCGCTATAGGGTGGACAGAGACCTCCTACAGCAAATTGTTGAACTGTGCTGGCCACGCCCCACACACAGAACCAAAAGAGGGGAACCCATCCCAGTGGATACCAAGGTATGTGTAGGCCTAAGAATACTAGCTACAGGTACCTTCCAAAGACCAACTGGTGATATGATGGGGATTTCACAGGCATCAGCATCCAGGGTACTCCACCAGTTTTTGGATGCCATGTCAGCACATGTCGGTGACCATGTATGTTTCCCTAATTCCCGTGAGGCATTGGCCAGCAATATGCATCTTTTCCACCAAATAGCAGAATACCCTGAGGTAGTGGGTGCAATAGACTGCACGCACATACGCATCAAAGCACCACCCGGTGAGTGGGGTAGGGTCTACATCAACTGCAAGGGCTTACCCTCCATCAACTGCCAGTTTGTGTGCGATGCACAGGGCATAATAATGAATGTGTGTGCTGGATGCCCTGGAAGCTATCACGATTCCCACATTTGGCATCTTACCCAGCTGTACCAGAGATTTGCCAATGGGGACATCCCTGAGGGTCACCTAGTAGGGGATGCTGGATATGCACTGGAGCCGTGGCTGATGACACCCATCAGAAATGCACACACACCTGAACAAGAACTCCATAATGAGGCACACACACAAACAAGAAACATAATTGAGCATGTGTTTGGGATGCTCAAGTCATGGTTCCGGTGCCTGGACACATCTGGTGGAGCCTTGCAGTACTCACCAACTACATGTACCCAAATTGTTATGGTATGTGCCATGCTACGCAATATGATCCTATGGAAATGGCTGCAGCAGGAACAGCATGGGGCAGGGCCAAACAGCCCCCCACCACTGCCAAGGTCTGCACAGGCACAGCGTGACTCAGAGGAGGAACAACCTGAGCCTGCCCCAGTAGGCAGAAGGAGGCGTGCCCAGTATGCCCTGGCCTTGGCAAAGAGGCAAAGCATAGCACATACACTGACTCAGTAGGAACCCTGGAAATGACACCTCTCTCTGACTCGCACATACAGTAAAAGGGATGCCTAACTTGACACCACCTGTTTTCAAACATGTATAGGGAGTGTACTATGTGCATACAACATAGGCAGCCCTGCAGCACCACCTGAGGCATGAGTGCCCTATTTTAAGCAATATAAGGCACTGCTAAGTACATTTTACCAGTACTGAGCATATTTAAATACAATTGGGCATAGCTGCGCACAGTGCTAACCAGTGCAACATCGGGCAAAGTTGGGCAATGTTGGGCAAAGTTGAGCAAAGTTGGGTAAACACGCTCACACCTGCTTTACTGTTCCTTAACCAGTCAGGTCTGCCCAGCAGGAAAATAAAAAGCAGTGACAAGGCTCAAACTCAGGATACTGTGTACTATATCACAGTACTGAACCACTAAGCCATGACAGCATTTCACTGGCACAGACACAACTTAAGTCACTCACACATACCAGTTGGGGGGGGTCACATACCTAACAGCCATAGACAGCAGGACAATTGTAGACAAACACAAGCACAAACAAATGCTGTATCATGCCCTCTGAAGAGGCATATGAGTATCCTCCCCCCAGGCCTATGCAGACAGATAACAGCAGGCCAGGCAGTGTGATGTGGGTTGGGTAGGCTATGAAGTCACAAACTAATATGCATGTAATTGGAAGCTAAGGTCTGTAGTACAGTGGTATGCCTCAAGCCAGTATGATAGGTAACAGTACAGATTGAAATGGAGTACCTGAAATATCAGTGCAGGCCTAGCAAATGTGTATAAGTGTCAGGTGTACCCTCATCCTATGTACACCCACAGTAACAATCAGGTGTGCCCCCCCGGGTAGAAATGTACAAATGATAGCTGTCCCCACTGTATGTAAAAATGTTGATAAGTCTATGCAAACTGACTCATGGAAGCCCTGCAGGCACAGCATGTTTCCTGTCGATGTACAACACAAAGTTGAGCCCTGAAGTAAAAAAACAACTTGAATTTTCACACACATATATACTATATATATGCCCATAGTGGGCATGCTCACACACTTAAACAAATTTAGCAAATGTCAGTCAACATACTGAAAGGTCATACTGGGCATGCTCACACACAGGCCATGTCTGAGTACAGCAGTGGGCTACACATAGCTGGCAGTTGCAGTTCTTACTCCAGACACATCACTATTCACCAATCCTGCCTTGAGCACACAGTGATATGAAAAGAGACCCATATAATATATTGGACCCCTGTCATAATCAAACTATGTAATACAAGTACTTAAGTTGTTCAAAGAAAGTGAGAATCCAAAGAAGATCAATAAATCTCCGATCAGTATCATCAAGAAACAATGAGCACTCCTAACATTATCCAAGCCAAGCTCTGCCAAAAATATTGCCAAAGAGTCCATAGAGAACCATGGAGCTTTCTTTAGCTATGTCATAAATATCAATGTAAACTCATATATGTTCTGAGTCAATGCAAAGTGTAAATGAATACATGTACATGACTGACATTGCCAACATCTTGTCAGACAGGTTCATACATATTTACCCCCCTCTCACTGACAAAAGGGCCCATTACCATACCTGGGGATTGTGAAAACCCAGAAATCACATATACAATGGTTAAACAGCTCTATCCAACCCTAAAAATACGGCATCTATGGGATGACATGGTGTCCCTGGCTGTGTCATATGTGAACTCCAAAACAAACAGACCCTGCACCTGAACAGTATGTTGAGACTCACCCTCTGTGCAGGATATGAAACTGTTGAATGGGTTACAACAACATTTGGCACACTCCACAAGTGTTGGTGCACAACAGACCATGGGAACTATTGTCTTATAAGCCTAATAAGCCTGATCTGTAAGGCCATGGAATCCATCATTATGGAACTCATAAACAGAGCTATTGGGAGCCTACAAACACCCAACCCTACCCATTTTGGTTTGGTCAGGGGCAGAACATGGTCCCTAAACCTGCTAGACAGTTTTCAAGGCAGTTACCCAGGACATACATCAATGAAATGAGCTCCACACGGCCTACATAGACCTTGAAAAGCCCTTTTCCACCATCCCACACACATGTATCCACAAAATCAACAACCTGTGCATAAACACATATGTCATCTGATGGATTGCCAACTGGGGCACAGATAGATCCCACAAGGTAAGAATTGTGGTCTCCTTGTTGGACTGTAAGCTGGTAACAACTGCTGTCCCCCATGGCTCAGTCCTGAGACCCCTCCTGTCTGGTGTATACTTTTCAGAAATACAGTCAAACACATGAGGGCTATGGTTATCAAAGTTTGTGGATGACTGCAAAAAGGTTGTCATAATCGATGTTTGGGACAACAGAGACATCCTTAAAAAGGGTCTCAGTCAGACAAATGTGGTGTCAAAATTATGGCCTGGAGCTACAGTCATACAAATACCACATAGGTGCCAACACCCTAAATATGGAGGTAATAGTAAGGGATCTATGGACACATGTGGATAGTCATCTCTACTTCCAGAAACACATTCACAAAGTGGTTAGAAAATCATGCTATGTGTTTCCACAAATTGCCAAAGTCTTTGCATGTAGGTCAAAGGAGGTTCCCTCTACTCATCAGTCATCAGACCCATCAGAGAGTACCACAACACACTTGCGATGAATCTGACTAGGCATCTTCAGCAGCTGGAAAGACCACTGAAGTACCTCAACAAGAGGATTACTGGCCTCAAACAGTTGCCCCATGCAACAAGACTGAAGTAACTCAATCTGTACTCTGTTGCATACTGTCTACTCAGGATATCTCTGCCCAACAGACAGGTCCATGTCCAATGCAGAACTGAAGTACATGCTCTATCTAAAGTAAACCCAAGCTCACTGTGCCACATGATCTAGGGATATAATCAGCACAACAATAAATAGAACATGTTGGAGGGATACATTACTAACTCACAGACTTCCTTTGCTTTGGAACAGGCTCCCAAACTACAGTAAGCTGAGTCCCTCACTGACACTCTTCCAGAGTAGCCTTGCTGAGTGTATGTGAAACTGAACTGTCACACCATGGATCACTTCATCAGCTCTACAACACAGAGGCATAGGGAACTAACCCCATGTGTGGTGATAGCTGCACACTCTGGCCATACTAATATATGCCTTCAGGCAGATAGCCTATTACCTACCTATGTACCTATATATGTAGGAGGAACACAGTATAATAAGCAAAAGATGGATGGGCAGATATGTGTGTAAGAGGGTGACCATGACAGGGAGCCATCCGGGACTGTCTCACCCAGCACACATCTCAATGGCACAAAAGACATGAGGTGCACATCTCACCCACTGTACATAATATCCACCAGTATATGTAAGCCTTACAGTGTATGTGGTGCATGTGCCTGCTGTACAACATGACTGTACAATGAAGTACACATCTACTATCTGTAGACATGTACCTGTCACATAGGTTCATAGGTATGTAGTAGACTATCTTCACGAAGGCATATTTTAGCCTATGCAAGTTGTGCAGCTTTCACCACTCCGTTGGTTAGTCTCCTAAGCCCTAGTTCTAACAGTTAGTACCCTAAACCCCTTTCTAGTGGAGCTGCTGATGTGATGCCTGGCATGAATTGTCTGTTTACCATCCACTCATCAAGGTTCCTGTTGAAGAGCGTCAGCGAGGGGCTCTGTCTGATGTACACTGGGACTCTGTTCCACAGTAAGGCAAGTCTCTGGGATGGTACTCTATCCCACCAGCATGTTGTATTCATTGTTGTGATGAGGTTCATATCCCTGAAGTGTGTAGTGCGACTCAATTTTGTTATCCTTAGATGGAGCATGTTCAGCAGTTATGTGTTGGACATGACTCTGTATGTTAGGCAGAGTGTGCCTCTGAGTAGGCGGTATGCAATGGAGAACAGATTTAGTTTTACCAGTTGTGTTGCATAACACAACTATTTGAGGCCAGTAATCCTCTTGGTGAGGTACCTCTGTGGTCTCTCCAGCTGCTGGATATGCTTAGTCAAGTACATCCAAAATGGTCATTGTACTCAGTGATGGGTCTGATGACTTAAGAGTAGAGGGCCACCTCTACCTCTTTTGATCCTGATGCAAACCCATTGTTGATTAGGTGGGCCACATAGGATTTCCTAATCACTTTGGCAACATGGTTGTCAAAGGAAAGATGACTATCTACTTGTGTCCCCAGATCCCTTATTACCTTGTCAATTTTTAGGGGGTAACACCTATGTGGTAGTTTGTGGGTACTTCGTATTCCCCAAAGGGGATTACTATGCATTCTTTCACATTGAGCTTGAGGCCATGATTCTGACACTGCACATCTGTCTCATAGAGTCCCTTCTGGAGAATATTTGTGTCATCCGGGGAATCTATTATGGCAAACACTTTACAGTTCCCAGCAAACTTAGTCAACCACAACCCTCCTGTGTTGGCATGTACATCTGAGAAGATTATACCAAACAGGAGGGGGACCAGGACAGAACCCTGGGGGACACCAGTTGTTACCGGTTTAGAGTTTGACATGTAGCCAGCAACTATTAATTTGTGGGATCTATCTGTGAGCCAGTTTGCAATCCATCTTGTGATGTATGGAGTTATGCCCAGGTTGGTGAGTTCATCTATGATACCTGACTGGGGAATGGTGTCAAAGGCCTTAGCAAGGTATAGGTAGGATATGTGGAGCTCCTTTCAATCATCTGTAGCCTGAGTAACTGTCTCAAAGAAATCCACCCAGTTCAGGAGACATGATCTGCATTTGACGAAGCCAAACTGGGTGTGCTCAACTGTTTGAAGGTTCCCAATGTTTTTATTGTTGATTTCCATTAAGATTGGCTCCATTGCCTTGCAGATCAGACTCGTCAGGCTCATAGAGTGGGAATGCCAAGGGTCTTTTGTGGCCCCACTCCTGTGGAGTGGGAGGAATGTTGCTGTGCAACATTCTATGGGTACATATCCTGTAGAGAGGATGTAGAGAGAGGTGTAGGTATCCTTGATGAATATGGATACATCTCCAACCTATGTGCTATGATCCAGGTTCTGATGCTGCAAGGTATGGAACAAGTAGTATACTGGCAGTGCTGATGTGCTCTCTGGAGCCTTGAACTAGGTTTCTGTGACTGCACAGATATCAATATTCTCCATACTGAGAAGTGCCTCGAGTGTGTGCATTTGGAGGCTGAGACTTCTGGCAATGAGTAACATTTAGCTCACTTTCTGGTTATTTGTGTTGGTTACAGGGTTTGGTTTGTCCTGAGTGAATGGCGTTCCACACCTGAAGTCAACACCTCATTGGTCCAATCCGACCATAAGCTAATTACCCTACATATCCACATTCTGCCCCCACCCCCCATTAAGGAAACCATGTTAAAATATTTCTCCAAAGCCAACTTCATGCTTCTTAAGACAGAAGTGGTTAACTTCATGACACCCATGCAGATGGACAATACAGTTACAACTATTGAATCCTACACAATTGCACTTTATAAGCACTTACATGAGTGCATGGATCATGCTATCCCAAACAGAACCAAGACACTATCCTCCAAAAAAAGGAAGACAATCTGGTGGTCCCCTGCCATAAACAAACTGTACAACAGAAGGAAGAAACTGTTGCAAAAGAGAGTAAAATCCCATGAGTGGAGGAGCTCCCTGGTCAGCCTCAGTAAGAATCTGCGATCCCTGATAAAATCCTTCAAAGCTAGTTATGAAAAAATCGCCACTGATTCTAATGACAACCACAAAGCATTCTATAGTTATGTCAAGAATCTCAATGGCAACACTCAGATCTGCTCTGAGTTACAGCACAATGGCACTAAATATACAGACCCAACTGATATTGCCAACATCCTGGCAGATAGGTTCAGTGCTAACTTTACCCCCCCTCTCACCCATTAAAGAGCCCATCTCTATACCGGATGAATGCAAAGTTTCTGTAATCATGACTGCACAGGTAAAAACTGCACACTCCAAAGCCAGGAACACAGCATCCATGGGACCAGACAACATCCCAGGTTGCGTTCTACAAAAACTACAGAACGAACTGGCACCACACCCAAGTACCATGTTCAATCATAGCCTCACCTCAGGCTTTGTGCCTGCCGAATGGTGCACAGCAACGGTTATCCCACTACACAAGGGGGGAGACACCACGGACACCGGGAACTAGCGCCCCATTAGCTTGATGAGCCTGGTCTGCAAGGCCATAGAACGTATCATCATGGAACTTATAAACAAAGACATTGGTAATCTCCAAACTCTGGACCCCAACCAGTTTGGGTTTGTAAAAGGCAGATCATGTCTCCTAAACCTGATAGACTTCTTTGAAGCAGTCACCAAAGCCATAGACAAGGGTAAGGTGGTTCACACAGCCTATCTAGATCTTGCCAAGGCTTTCGACACCATCCCCCACTCTGGAATTACAGATAAACTCACTAAACTAGGTATAAATCCCTATGTTACAAGATGGGTTGCCAACTGGCTCACTGACAGAACCCACACTGTGAAAGTAGCAGACTCCAAATCTGACTTCAGACCAGTGACAAGTGGAGTACCACAGGGTTCAATCCTGGGTCCTGTCCTGTTTGGTTTCTACTTTTCTGAAGTACAGACTAACACAGAAGGTCTTTGGCTAATGAAGTTCGCAGATGACTGCAAACTAGGAGCCATAATCGAAACTACTAACGATGTGGACATCCTACAAAAAGGCCTCACTGAGACAGATGCCTGGTGTCAAAGCCATGGCCTCAAGCTCAATGCCAAAAAGTGCATTGTCATCCCCTTTGGTAAAAACTCTGTACCCATGAACTACAACATAGGCGGTAGTATACTTAACACCGAAAGTGTGATAAGAGACCTTGGGACACAGGTGGACAGTAGTCTCTCCTTTGATAATCGCATCGCCACAGTGGTCAGAAAGTTCTTCTACGTGGCACACCTCATCACAAAAGGTTTCTCATGCAGAAAAAAAGAGGTCATTGTTCCCCTCTACTCATCACTCATTAGATCCATTATAGAGCACAATGCCCCTTTTGGTATGTACCTCACAAGACATCTACAACAACTGGAAAGGCCACAGAAATACCTCACAAAGAGGATTACCGGCCTCAAACACATGCCCTACAAAGACCGTCTCAAAAAACTCCAGCTTTACTCCATCGCATATCACCTACTCAGAGGTGATCTCTGCCTAACATACAAAGCTGTGTCAACCCCAGAGCTGTTGGGCATGCTCCACTTAAAGAAATCCCATGATCTCCGAGCTACATGCTCTAGGGACCTAAACCTTGTCACTACAATAAACAGAACATGCCGGAGGGATAGATTCTTGTCCCAGAGAGTTCCCATACTCTGGAATAAACAACCTATCTATATCAAACAAAGCTCCTCATTAGCACTCTTCAAGAAAAATCTTGATGATTGGATGGGAAATAGGAAATTCACCCCGGGGATCACTTCTGTGTCTCTGCTCAACAGTGTCACAGGAAAATAAATTTCTTGAGTGGCAAAAGCCAGAGCACCTTTTTGGCTGGGTTTGTATAGGCCTACCTATGAATCTATGAACCTTGCCTAAAAAAGGTAATATGGGGACAGCAAGAATCTTGGCCAGTATTCAGAAGCATAGGGGTGACAGGTGCAAACCATCGCTAGCGAAGCAACGAGGCTTGTCTATCATGTCATCACAGGCAGACAGAGACTGGATCCCCTTTGAATGACACCAGAAGCTCAGCCAATTGTTGAAGTTTATCATCTTTCTGTTATATTGCAGTATCATGTAGGTGAAGGTAAGATACTACTCAAGGTCAGGGTCATACCAGCCTGGGCTACATGATCATAGAGCTACTATATATCTCTTGTCATGTTGTCCTGGGAGGTATGTCTCAGATCATTCACACTGACATGTACAAAGAACACGTCATATTTGTACCTGTTCTGGAGTGATGTAAGTGCTTGTGTTTTGTGGCGGATCATAGCATCTGACAGACAACTGACAGTAACCTTCCCCTTGTCCAGCCAAGTGACTGGAACATCTGTGTGCCTGACTATGGAGTCACCTATTACTAGCGTGTTGGGTATGTTGTTTTGCCTTAGGGCCTGTTGTGAGGCACACTGCTTTGGTGTATTATGTGTTTTCTGGCATGTGCTTGGAGGTGCATGTTGCTTGCTTGTCTGATTAGCAGGACACTCTTTCTTTTTCAGATTAATATTTGTATTCTCCGAGTATGGTAATGTGTATTTATGTGTGTGTTTTGCTGGTGCTTATATTGTAGGTCTATTTGAGACTGTTGGTGTTGTGGTTGTATGACCCTACTCCTCTTGACTATATTGTCCAGTATTGGGTTGACAGAGCTTAGCCATAGGTTTGACCCTGTGTGTGCCAGCATGTGGTGCATCAACCTATATATGATCTGGTCATGGCCTATGCATACAATACACTCACAATACACCTAGTATGATAAGCCTGCTGAGGTTAGCAAATGTGAAAAAAACCTTTGGGCAAACTGTCAGCAAGTAATGTCTGTATTGTACCCTCTAACTACATATTGCTTGCTGAAGTGTAAAGACGTACTTAGTTTGGATTAAGAACCCCACACTTGCCAACTGTGTGTGTGTGTGTGTGTGTGTGTGTGTGTGTGTGTGTGTGTGTGTGTGTGTGTGTGTGTGTGTCTCTCCCTGGGGAGAGAACAACCTCTTTGGAGACTACTCACACCCCTTAAAAGTGGTATACTCATCTTTGTCAAGTCTGATGATGTCACCATCCTACAAATATACCTGTGGAAAGGTGAAATCCCAGTAATGTGTATAGCGTGTTGTGTAAATGCATACTGCTGTAGTATCGTAATGTATTTAAGTACGGGTTTGAATTCTGCACTTGCCAACTGTGGGTGTGTGTGTCTCCCTGGGGAGGAGCAACCTTTTTGGAGACTACTCACACCACTTAAAAGTGGTATACTCATCTTTGTCAAGTCTGATGATGTCACCATCCTACAAATATACCTGTGGAAAAGTGAAATCCCAGTAATGTGTATAGCATATCGTGTAAATGCATACTGCTGTAGTATCATAATGTAGTTAGGTATGGGCTTGAATTCTGCACTTGCCAGCTGAGTGTGTGGGTGTGTGTGTTTCCCTGGGGAGGAGCAACCTTTTTGGAGACTACTCACACCCCTTAAAAGTGGTATACTCATCTTTGTCAACTCTGATGATGTCACCATCCTACAAATACACCTGTGGAAAAATGAAATCCTAGTAATGTGTACAATGCGTCGTGTAAATGCGTACTTCTGTAGTATCATAATGTAGTTAGATAGGGGTTTGAATCCTGCACTTGCCAACTGTGTGTGTGTGTGTGTGTGTGTGTGTGTGTGTGTGTGTGTGTGTGTGTGTGTGTGTGTGTGTGTGTGTGTCTCCCTGGGGAGGAGCAACCTTTTCGGAGACTACTCACACCCCTTAAAAGTGGTATACTCATCTTTGTCAAGTCTGATGATGTCACCATCTTACAAATATACCTGTGGAAAGGTGAAATCCCAGTAATGTGTATAGCGCGTCATGTAAATGCATATTGCTGTAGTATCATAATGTAATTAGGTAGGGGTTTAAATCCTGCACTTTCCAAATGTGTGTGTGTGTCTCTGTGGGGGAGGAGCAACCTTTTTGGAGACTACTCACACCCCTTAAAAGTGGTATACTCATCTTTGTCAAATCTGATGCTGTCACCATCCTACAAATATACTGTGGGAAAATCAAATCCCAGTAATGTGTATAGCACGTTGTGTAAATGCATACTGCTGTAGTATCATAATGTAGTTAGGAAGGAGTTTGAATCGCATACTTGTTGACTGTGTGTGTGAGAGTGTGTGACACTGTTGGTCAATGTGGAGTGGGTTTTGATTTTTCTAGTGTATGACATATCACAATGACAACTGTATGTGCATTACACATGTAAGGTAGCTGTGGGGCAAAGCTATATACATACATGTGACCTCAATTATTTCATAGGTGGGTACTCTGATTTCTCCATGAAAGCATATGTTATCTTTGCAAGAGCATGCTGGCACTTTCCAGACCTTAGGTCACTTCTGTATGCTTGTGACAAGCTTAGCCACTGCAGTGATCCCTGGGCTACATCTTCTGTTTCACATCCACTCATCACGGTTTCTATTGAAGAGTGTGATTGAGGGTTTATGATTGAGGTATATATGAATCCTGTTCCAAAGCAAGTAAAGTCTGGCAAAGATGACTAATCATTATAGGTGTGCAACAATCTCTGTGGATCTGCATGCAAACCCTTTATTGCTTATTTGCTCCACAGAGGGATTTCCAAAACCCTTTTGTAATGTGATTATCAAAGGAGAGATGACTAAACACATGGCTCTATGTATACATTAGTACCTGTTCCACATTTTGGGGGCTACTACCTATGTGGTACTCTGGGGATACTTTGTTTTCTAAAAGTGAATAACTATGCTTTCTTTGGCTTACAGCTTTACAGCATGAGTTTGACACCAGGTATCTGTCTCTATGATACCCTTTTGGAGGATGTGTGTGTCATCTGGAGAATAAAGTATAGCCCACAGTATGCATTTTCATCAAACATGGGCAGACATATCCCTACTGTGTTTGCTTGTACCTAAGAAAGCTACATGCCAAACAGGAGTGGTCCCAGGACTGAGTGCAGGTGAATACCACTTGTTACTGGCATAGAATTGTACATGGAGGCTGCAAATGTTACTGTGTGTCCTACATCTGTGCATCAGTTGCCAGTCCATCATCTAACAATTGCTTATGGTCAGTCTATTGAGATTATGTATAATAACAGAATGTGGGATGGGTGTGAATTGCTGGTGAGCTATAGCTTGGCTGTGTGGACCTCCCCTCCCTCACCTATAGCCTTGTTAACTAGCTTGAAGTCTACTAGGTGTAGGATGCGTGATCTGGCCTTTAGAGAACCTAAGTGGATATGGTGCAGTGTTTGCAGGTTCATAATTTCTCTGTTAATGAGTTCCATAATGCTGTGCTTCATAGCCTTCCAGATAACATTTGTCTGGCTTATAGGGTAAGAGTTTCTAGGATCTGTTGTAGTTCTACCCTTAATCAATTTATGTTAACATTTGCACTGGGTGTGATGAGGGTGGACAGGATTAGGAATAAGTATATTAGAGAGTCAGCCCAGGTTTGAAGGTTAGTAGACCAAGCCAGATAGGCAGGATTAAGTTGGTTTGTACATGTGCTGAGGAGGGATGCAGAGTATATTGTGAAATAGATGCTAAGGATGAAGCTGCCAGGTAACAGGAAAAGAGGAATGCCTAAGATGAGGTTTATGGCTCTGGTGAGAGAGGACATGCAGGTGGATGGTGTAACAGTGCAAGATGCAGAGGGAAGGAAGAAATGGAAACGGATGATCTACTGTGGTGACCCCTAATGGGAGAATCTGAAAGGAGAAGAAGAAGACGTTGTAGCTCAACCCTTGTGGACTGTGAACACCATTACCGTGCGTCATTCCACAAGTATGTAACCTGTATAGAGGCTGCATCTGTACAGAGTGTTTAGGTGAGTGGTGACTTCGTATGTCAGCTTGTGTATGACACAGCCAGGGACACTGTTCAGTACTATTGTCACTGTGGTTTGGACTTTGGTAAAGAGATGTTTTAACTAGAGTGTCTGTGAATCATCAGGTTTTACATTCTTCAGGTCTGGAAATGTAGCCCTTGTGTAACAACAGGGTGGTGAAATCCGCATTCAAACTGTCTGACAAGAAATTGGTAATGTCAGTCAGATAAGTGTACTTTGTGACCATTTACATTAACTATGACCCGATCTGAGATTTCCCCTGTAGATTATAAACAACACAAAAGAAAGCTTTAGTGTTGTCTTTGGAATCCTTGCCATTTTGTATTTTGAAGCTTGCCTTGTATGTTTAATGAGGGCTTGTATTTTCTCAATGATACTGACCAGAGAGGTTATCCCTTCTTGGTATGTAACTCTTTTCTGGTACAACTTCACACCTTCTATTATATATTTAGTTTATGGCAGGGTTCCATGAGACTAATGCACTTTTACTGTATAAGTGAGAATTTCTTGTGTTTGTGATAGCACGGTCCATGCAACCCTGTAGGTGAACAGTGTGCATTACTAAAGGATTATGCAGCTGGGACAGTATTGACCTTAGTAATGCAAACCAATGACAGATAGCAACAACAGCATCACCCACAGTAGAGTGTTAACCCATGCCATACACACACATGCGTACTCAAGTCCCAAAATGTGTGTAGTACAATGCATACTGGCCACCAATGGAAACTATGGAGTGTTAACACTGGCCAATACAGGGCATGTCACCCTGCCCATGTGTCCAATATGCATGTACATGCAGACATTGCACCTCCACCATGTTCATAAATGGACACCTGCAAACGTGTATTGCACACACCCCACACTTACTGTCCACTGTATAACGCATGCTGACATAACTACACACATCAGCCAAGTGGCATATGGGCAAACAAAAACACAATTGGAATAAACACTGGTAAAAACAATACAACATTGCTAATTACAGCTTTAATGCATTATGCCTGCTCAGCTACACCTTCAAGGATATCATTACACTTTACTGCTGACAACATGCTACACATCCAACCATTGCTATACTTCATTAAAGTCACCCTGAGCATCAGCACCATGTTAGCCTGTTCCTGCATCAATGGTACAGATGACAGGAAGTGGCACAGGTTTCATCATATGCACAGGCTATGTTGTTGGTTTGCCAGAGGCCTACACTGAGCCATACAATCGACATGTGTGTGTGAGTGTGTTTGAGGGCCATGAGTACTGTTATGGGCCAATGTTGATGCCATGTGTGCGGGTATGTGTTTTCCCTAGGTTTCTGGTTTATGTGTGTGTTTCTGCATGCACACAGTTCCACCATGTGTCTGCCATATACGGGGATTTGTGAGACAGCTACAGACTGTACCTGGCAGGCTTTACAGATCACCATCTCTGGCCATGGATATGGAACCTGTGCCTGGCAGGGGTGCTACAGACAGTATCAGGTACTAATCCAGATTGGGTACTATCCGAAGAGGTTGACAAATGTCCACTGCTGGGACTGGCAAGAGCCACGTGCACATGGTCTGCTAGGATGTTCTATGGCCAGCCCCCCCCAACTTTGCTGGAGCGGCTGTGACTTGCTGGAAGTCCACGGTGACCTCCAGCTGGTGATGTTTCTGGCATACGTCCGCATCGACGTCTCAACCATCCCGCACTGTCCTGATACATGGACATGACATTGTGGAGGACATAGAATGTCTCACCCCAATGTCTATCAATGACCTCAGTGTAGTTACGTATAGCACCTGCTAGGTCATGAATACTGTCATTTACAGAGGTGTAATGAGCCCTCTGTGCCCTTATACCCTGTCTGGTGTACTGCTCCATTTGTGTCTGTGCCTCCATGACAGCCTGGAACATGCGTGTGGTAGAAAGAGGTGTGGCACATCTGCCAGGGGCATGATGACCAGCAGTGCTCTCATGAAAACCCCTGGGCATCTGCCTATGTGGTACTGTTCCAGACATCTGGCTATGGCCGCTGTGTCCTGATACATGTGCCATAGATACCACACTGTCCTGGCCAGTGCCAACCGTACACTGTCCCTCAGCTAAGGGCAATTGTGATGATGGATGTACAGGCAGTATGACTGTGTGCATGGATGGGGTGGAGACTTGTGTACTGTCAATTGGTGGCCCAACAACAGACCCTGACAAACCTGCCTGTGCCTCAACACACCTATCCTCATGATCACTGTCTGTCTCAGTGACATCAGGTTCCCTGCTGTACTGAACCAGCCCCACCTCGCCACCTGTGAGAGGAAAACAGGAAACACACTGTAAGACCTGAACATGACTTCAGATCACATGCACACATGCGCACATGCACACATGCACATGCGCACATGTGCAGATGCACACATGCACACATGCACACATGCACACACACAAAACTACACTCCTCCTGAAAGCAGACACACACAACACCAGCAATCACAGAACATACACAATAGCAGGTGATGGTGGGGTACAGTATCACAAGCAAAACAGTCATATCACACATGTCAGCATGCAGGACATGTGTTGCTCAACAGCATGCAGTGCAAGTGTAGTCAGTCCTTGTTACTAATAGTATACATGGTTTTGATGCATGTGTTTTGTTATTAGATGATGGACCTCCTGGAACACACTGCATACATGGACACAACATTGCCGTGCAGGTATTCATAACCCTGTGATGTACTGTGCACCATAACTCACAGGTGTACATACCATTGCTGGATGTGTATCTGTGTGTCAGATAGGTATCCAATGCTGATTACAGCCTCTGTGTCTTTAGCAAATAATTGTGAACACAATTTTAGCACATGCATGATGAGTATTCATACAACATCATCAGTGGTGCATGGATAATTGATGGAATACCATTTGGCCACATACCCAAAGTACAGTACTTATGGTGAGTGTAGATCATATTGTAGACATGCCAGTCTCATCCATGACATGGCATGCTAAAACACAACTGCATTTTTAAACACTACACATACCCAATATGTGTCATATGACCTAGCCACTCAATAGTATCACAAGACATATATGTGTCAGTTGTGCAAATGGTGATTGGCATGCATACTGTTTAGAGGTGCATATGTGTGCACACATGCATCATTATGGTGTGTAACAATGACAGCTATGTGTAGTACTGTGGTTACAATAACTGTATGTGGTATAGTACCATAGGCCATCATCATGAAGCATCAGGTGTTCATTCAAGGCTACAAATGTTTCACAAACCAGCACTAATCATGCTGTGCCAGAACTGTACTACCTTGGCTAAATTCACCATTTCACAACCAGTTGTTACGTGAGTTTGTAAGGAGGCCAATAAGGAGCATTCCCTGACATGAATGTGTAGTGTGTTGCAGAGTGTTTAAATGCCCCAGGATAGGTCTCTACCCCTCAAGTATATTATGTGTAATGTGTGGATGAGATTTTGGATACTGGAGTGTGTCTTTACAGAGGGTTTAGGAATTCTTTATGTGTAGCATGTTAAATGCTCTGTGTATGACATAGATGTGCATGCTATGTGCATGTTGAGTATCAACTGTGCCTATCCAATGGTCACTACAGTCTAGCCACATTTGTTTGAGATAGTCTGGATATTGCATGTGTTTGAGGCAGCTAATCACATTAGTGAGATGTGCGTGCTCTTATACCAAACATGCACAGCATGCATTATGGGTAGGTGTGTTACATGTGTACATGCCCTACACCTTAACTATGACATGCTCTTTTTATTTACAATAATAAATGTAGAACACACTTACCAGCATCTGTCTGTTCCCTTGGTGTCACCCCAGAGGTACCTACATAGAGATGAGACAGTTTGTCAGTGGCCACAACTGTGGCATTGCTACTGTGTGTTTGCAATCTTACAGTACAACAACAGTTTACATTCACAGGGCTACAGATTATGTTCCAAATGATCAGTATTGCACAACAACAGGCTCCACATCTTTGAACGACACACTCCACATCTTACATATGCATGATCTACCAATACAGATAACAGTAGTCTACAGATATGCCATGTTACCTGCATGCTCCATGTGTGCTTGCTGGGTGGCTCCAACCTCCATCATGGTGTATGTCTGCTGCTGTTGTTGTTGGGCAGGTGCCACCAGGCTCATGAACAGCTCCTCCACTCTGGTGAGGGGGGGATAGATATTAACACCACCCCCTGTTGCAAGCTGTTGTCTACGCACATCAGCAGCACACTGACGGACATGTCTAAGAATATCACTGCAGTGGTGGCGTACCTGCTCATATGTCCGGTTATGCAGGCCTACCTCTTTGACCCTGCAGAAAACATCTTGCCACATTGCAGTACACTCCTGCTGGTCCTGGCTGGTTCGTGAAAACATGAGACGGTAGTGCTGAATCATACTGCTAGTAATGATATCATCATCAGCACTACTGTAACTCAGGTTCCTGTGGTGGGCCATGATCCCTGGAAGTCATAAATACAAAAATATGTCTGAGCAAGTCATATGGCACATTTAACATTATACAGTACAGATATCACTGAACTGTCATATATAGCACCCTATAAGATAACCGAGAGTGAAACACTGTAACTGCCACTTATCACTGCTCACCCTACAACTGCTTGAAAGTGCCTTGCTCACTCTCTATCTAATGAACCGTGTTCTGCACAACCACAAAATAAAATCACTATATAAAACTATACAAGAGTACATGGCACACTGTATGCAACACCATGCACCACCTAGCCACAGTAATTATACATCAAGCTAATGTGTAAAGAAATATATCATCCATCACAATCAGTGTATGGTCCAGTAAATGTATTACTATTATACCACACAACTTGTTAATGCCAAACCCGTAGCCAAATTATGTGCATAATTGGGAATATAGGTCACATATTGCTGTAGTACACTATGAATGTTGCTAGATACGCAGTTATATGTATTACCACACATATTTATTATTTATTTATTTATTTTACATTTGTTGACCAGGCTAGTCTTACTTGATACATGTCCATTTTCAGTACAGGCCTGGGGAGATACGCTCCAAGATAGAACAATGAAATTAACAAGATAACAAATAAGGAAACATTAAACAAAAAAAAAAATATGTCAAAGGACATGTTACAGACATACCCACACACACATATCAGACATAATTACAGGACACAAAGGTATGACAACCCAGATAAGCTTTCAGTGTGTACTATACAGTACTGTGTGTCAGTACTTACACAACCTTAATCTTGAGAAATGTAATCTGTGATGAATACAGGGACCACACAAAACAGTGGATGCAAGCAATGTGGACATACACCATACTTTGCTGTACAGGCCCAGAGCTTCAATTAGTACTACAGTACACACAGGATTTGGATTCAACATCAGTACCAGTCAATAATCATAGATGTAGTGCTTTAGCCTCCGATGACACACACTAGTTAAAACCAAGGGACTTAATCACACTGTATGCAATAACACTTGTTCTGCCTAGCAACAGAATGCACAGCTTTTGCTAGGATCAAAGCAAGGACCCATAATAGCATAACATACACAGTTTCCCACTAAGCTATCCCACAGATATATATCTTTGACATATTCACAAACATATTGACCATCACAGTCAGTCAACAGTACAGAGAATCTATTGCAACAAGTAGATGTAGGTGTGTATGAGTATATATATATATATATATATATATATATATATATATATATATATATATATATATATATATATATATATATATATATATATATATATATATATACATATACACATTCATTTGTATATATATATATATATATATATATATATATATATAGTCACATATACATTTCACCTTTCATAGTGAGAATATCAATTATACAAAGGATGTAAGGTGTACAGTAATGTAATAAAATCACACAGTCTTGAGATAAATGCATTGAAGGTGTTCACAGCCCAGGTAGCTTTAGCAGGCCTTACTGGCTTCAACATTGCAAACTGAACAAACCACCCACAGTGTTTAAACATGTCATATACCAACACTGTATGCTGTCTTGTTTTTCACACAGTAAAACCTACATACAAATATGCGCATACTAACCTTCACCAACATATATATCTCCCCCCTTCGCAAACAGTTGCAATATGTCCCCTGCTCTATGCACATATACAGATGTGAATATATATGACACATATATATTTCTCTGTATGTGTGTGGCATACACACACATGGTCCACACTGTTGTAAGTCCCTGGACCTCACAGCTGAGCTGTTGGGCCTTGCTGCAACACAAACAGGTGTCACATATGAACACAGACTAACATTAGGGGGTATATATGACAACAGATGCTAGATAATCTCTCTCTCTCTCTCTCTCTCTCCCTTTTCTGAAGTAAAAGAAGTGTCTAACCCTTAATTATTGTCATTATTCATTGTGTAATTCACCACCTTTCTGCCCAGAGTCAGTAGTTTTAGGAGGGATTCAGAGGGACAGAGCTACAATTTGTGTCAAAATCAGGGACATCCCTGAAAATTAGGGACAGTTGAGAGGTATGGCCTCTGCCCTAAACAGATATGCCAGTGTTTGTCCTGCTGTGATACTGTGTGGGGTTGTAAAGTGATGGTGTAACATTATTTGCTTCTAGAATGACTGCTTCTCTTATCACAGTCATGTAATGTAATCCCACAACAACTGTTGGTCAACATCCACAGAACAAGTTGTGTGGTATGGTATTCCTAATTTTCCTTTACATCCACTCATTATGATGCATGATATAATTATTTAAGCACCAACTTGATGTATATCTACCGTGGCTTAGTGGCACTTCATGTTGTGTAGTGAGTGTGTAAGGTCCAGGGTTTGAAACTTACAGAGGTGTTTTATTTTGTTCCTGAGCAGAACAAGGGCCCTCACATACAGAGTGACTAAGGCACTTTTAAGCAGTTGTAAGTGGGTTTGCGTGCTCATTGCTTAGCCAAGCTCAAACCCGCGCAAACCCGCTAACTACTGCTTAATAGTGCTTACTCCTACTCACCCCCATACTAATTTCTTTGAAAGAAAAGAAAAATGGGGGGATAGGAAAGTGGTGAAAAAGGGGCACAAAGAGGGAAAGACAGTATGGAAAATAGCTCAAGATGTGCAGGACAGATGTAGGGAAGGTCCATAGCTGCCCAGTTCTTCAACAGCAACAGCTGTGCAAATGCAATAAATTTGGAGGTAGATATGAACCCTCCAACCCCTGAGAGATGGGTGAGAACAACAAAGTATGTTGTAATGCCAATTAAATAACATTTCATGTGTCCAGTGGACATGTGTGCAAAATGGGCAGCTATGTATAGGGTGTAATTTTTTTTTTTGGGAGCAGATTGCCCTTTTTTTCAGGTGAGAGTGGAATGTGGGGTAGGTGAAGTAGGTATATTTGGAGAGGTAGGTTGGGGAGGTAAACAGACCAGACAAACACGATGCATATAGGGGCAGTATATGACACACGTGGCGGGTGAACACCTTTGACGGGGAGGGATGTTTGGAAATCGCAAGCCCATGAGCCCCCAGATGGAAACAGTGGGACTGAGGTCCCCACCCATGGGCATTCACCACTGCACCTTCACGGCCCAGAGGGTGGCTGTGCTGGGGGCTGTGTAGGAGGGGCAAGCTGACACAGGAGTTGCGTCACTCAGGCCTCAAGCTGGCATAGAGGTTCTGCAACAGAACATTCAATCTCTATACGCACCACAGCCCGGACCATTCGAAGGGTGATAGGTGCCCCTTCACCCACACTTGCACGGGGGGGGGCGAGCCCCATCCCCTGCAGCGCTTCCACCCAAAGGTGGCACAGGGCCAATGGAGGAGGAGGTCCCAGGCTAGGCACCAGATCTGCTGGTGCCAGGTGCCATGGCCAGCTGAGGTGGGAGAGGTGAGTCCGCTGGGACCGGCCTTCCCATATGAACTATGTTTTGGAGAGTTTAATAAAGATATGGGTTAGTAACAGTCAACAGCATTTCCAATTAGTTATAATAGCATGCAGAAGTATTCCCATTAAACTAACACACCAGAGTTTCAACAGTTGAAAAGCAAGCATAACAAATGCATATATAGAACAATAGTGGACATTACAACAGCATGCAGGTTGAATTGATGGCAACAGGCCACCAATATTGTGGTATTTTAACAGGGCACATGCATAGAAATAAATGCAAATATTTATAAACCAATAGGACATATGTACCAACAAATGTTTTGAGATTAGACATACCGATTGAGGTGTGGAATTGCATTTTATATGCACATACAGTAGGTTGGGAAAAGATAGCTCAATTAACAACTTATATATCCTTCTAGTTTTCACTACATTCCTATTAACTGCAGTTATATGTCCCTTGCATGTATTATTACACTACCCAATGTCCTTATATTGTGCAATTGGATTTTGCTAGATCATTATATACATGAGCTGTATCTTACATACAAACTGTCCAAGATGCAGATGTTACTGCAACATATTTTGAGAGTTGCTCACACACTACTGCTAAGATGGTGCAATGACAGATCTACTTTCATATAATTATCTAGATATGTTCAGGTGAAAGTATCAGTTATATATTAACAGCTCCCTACTTTTCTGGCAGCACACTGACATTTCTGGGGAACACAATACCAAGCTACTCATGTGTCAGATTAACCTGTGCATGCTGGCCATGAACCAACAGTTGAGAGCTGTACATATGCATACAAGCTTCTGGCACTCCCTTCATCCACGTTATATGGGCCTAACCAAGTGTGGGTTGACACTGCCTAATACAACAACACTACTATTTGTAGAATGCAACAGTACAACAACATATCAAAGAAAGTGACACAGACGCACTCCATGAATCATACATCTATTAAAGGATTATTACACCTTTATTTATTGGGTTAAAAGACTTTCTGAAGGCTCTCTCATTTATTTTATATAACAGTACATGCAGAATAATTACTAACCTGTCTCATGATGCAGCCTTTGCAGCTTATCTTCATGGGCTTGCTGGTTCATAACCCGGTCACCTGCAGCTGTGAAGTAAATGCAGTGATATTGAGACATACCTATCCATAGTATAGACAAGCATAGCAATTCTTAACTACTTAATACAATGGCTACTTACTCAGTACTGGGGCATTAGGCATCGTACAGGATTCCTGGATCAACTGGTCCAGTTGATCCTCCCTATATCACTTCAGGTCAGAATAATGGTGCCTGACCTTCTCATCAGTCTGAGGAACACCAGTGGCACTGGTGAGATCATGGGCAAGACTGTTCCAGGCCTCTGTTTTATATTGGGTACCCTGGTACTGGCCCCACAGGAGTCTTTCCTCTTGACTGTGGACAAGGAGCTAGACCATAATTTTGGACTCCTGGATGCCCCAGCGTTGCGCTCTAAATTGAGTGCCTTCACCAACACCAGCCATGCTGACTGCAGAAGGAAGCTACAACCAGTTATAGCAAGTATTCCCGCCTGTGGAGCTTAAATATGCCTCATTTCCCACACTTATTTGTGATTGGCCAGTTTTGGAAAAACTCAGCTGTAGGCACGCCTGCTTAGCTGATGTTGGCAATGTTTAAAATTCCTTTGATAGATATGTGTCTGTTGAAAGTGCATGTTTGTGAAATGCTGTCATGGCTTAGTGGTTAAGTACTGTGACTATACTGCATAGTATCCTGAGTTTGAGCCCTGTCACTGCTTTTTATTTTCCTGCTGGGCAGACCTGACTGGTTAAGGAACAGTAAAGCAGATGTGAGCATGTTTACCCGACTTTGCTCAACTTTGCCCGACTTTGCCCGACGTTGCCCGACATTGCTCTAGTTAGCGCGGTGTGCAGCTATGCGCAAATACATTGCGGTTGCACTCATTAGTGCGATGCACAGCTTTGCGCAATTGTATTTAAATATGCTCAATAATGGTAAAATGTGCTTAGCAGTGCTTTATATTGCTTAAAATAGGGTATTCATGACTCAGAATGCATAACCATTTCACCTTCATATATATATATATATATATATATATATATATATATATATATATAAAATGCGTTCACTACTACATTTAACATTTCAATGCTTTTTACAAAACTTATACATAAAAAATGTCAGGAAATATTTTTGTATACAAATTTCCCACCGAAAATGGAACGTGCAGTAGTGGGACTTGAACTGGGAATGCCTCCTCTTTGTGCGAAGGCTCTAAGCACTACGCTATCACTATGTTGCTTAATTTGCATATATTTCTCTTATTATCCTCTTCTGGTGTCTAAGCTGCTAACTGTAGCTAAACAATGGGCAAACCCACACAAACCCGTGCAACTACAGGCAGCTATATCGGAAGAAAAAAATTATTTTTATTTTTAATTTTGTAAGTTGGTTAACATATGGGGGAGTGTAGTGTTACATTGTACACATGTGAGTGGACTCGCTCATGTAACTGGAAATTGCGGCATTTCTTCATTGCAGGGGCGTGGATTTTTGGACTTCTCGGCAGTCCGACATGCCCCCTACACTCGTCCACACTCCATGTAAGCTTTAGAGTTGAGGCAGCATGCCCTCATTAATATGCATGGCATGCTGCCATCATACCCTTACACTGCCTCTTCCGTGTAAGACTAATCTAGTCTTACATGGAAGATTAGTAAATCCGGTGGTGTATCCACTCCCTCCTTCAACAAATTTTCAAATATTGCAACTGAAGTTTGTCACCTAGAATGTGTCACCATTAAATCAAGAACCACAATAATCACTTCATCACACAATACTTGGAAAGCTTTAAAAGAACTTCTGAATAAACAATAATTGATTTTTTTCAGAACTATGGATAAT
This sequence comes from Protopterus annectens, assembly GCF_019279795.1. Lineage (NCBI taxonomy): Eukaryota > Metazoa > Chordata > Ceratodontiformes > Protopteridae > Protopterus > Protopterus annectens. Next base: position 842,497,749 of record NC_056733.1, on the reverse strand, counting down.
TTCAAAATTTCTTAGAACATTTTTGTTTAGGAGGCACCTTTGTAAATAGTTGTTTTCATGTTTGATTTACTATTTTTTTTTTATTTTTATTTTTATGTGAATTATTTCCTCTTAAATGAAATGTTATTATTTTTGTTAATGTTTAAAAGTCAATAAAAACTTTTAAAAAATATGATGGTAGACTATATGTTTTATTCTGTTTTATACTGAAGACCATTACTTTTTATTTATATATCATTTCTCAACCAGGTTAGTTACATTAGGCTAGTAGCCTCTTATCATGGAAGACAAGAGGTGTTATTGATACTACTAGAGGAAATTTAGTCAGGGCGTCAGGGAACTTCTCCTTCTCTTTTTCCTAGGTGAAGTGAGGTCCTTTACATACACTTGGTCTACCACCACCTTTAGCAGATGGGGTATCAGTTTACTGTCCCATATGAAGGGCGACATACTCAGGAGTGCAACACCCCACTTATGCTGCACTGCAGTGTCAGCAATCAAAATACCTAGCATGGAAAAAGAACCCACAGTCATCTGCATCAAAGGCAAGTGTGTTACCTGTTGTGCCACTGACACTGTTTGCCTCTATATTGCTATACCAATCTATATTGATCATATTTATCTGTATATTGTGTATGTCTTTTGAGCATTTAATAAACACATTTCACTAGTTTATTGCATAAGTATACTGAGGTACAGAAAAAATGCAAAAGCATTTTGTGTGTGTGTGTGTGTGTGTGTGTGTGTGTGTGTGTGTGTGTGTGTGTGTGTGTGTGTGTGTGTGTGTGTGTGTGGTATGTGCTGTCAACATGGATGCCAAGATTGACCTCTCAAGCTTTACTCTTGAGGTGAATTTCTTGCAACCATGTCTCAAGCACATGATAAGTTGGTTATGATCAGAGACCCAATACGAATCATTCAGTTTAAAGCCTGGAATCTAATGAATGCTATCAGTGTAAACATTAGGTTGTACTGAATGGCTTGTCATTTATACTTATCTGGTGTCACTTATGGCTTTAGCAATATGTTCTAGAGATACAAACACTTGTTTGAACTGTGGTGATATAACTTGAATTTGTCAAAGTGATCAACATGCAGTCATTGGAAGTTGGATTACAAATGTCCAGGGATCCACTGGACTATATATAAATGATTTAGATGCAAGTCGTTTTCAGATAAAAATTGATGGCTTACAGATAGGAAGAACAGTTAACTATCTAGATGTCACGTTGACTATTAGGAATAGTAATATAGTAACTAACATACACAGAAAGGGAAATGGAGATTATAATATTTTGGATAGTAGCAGTTGCCATCCACCACATACTTTGAAGGCACTACTTTATAATGAATTATTGAGAGTTAGCAGGCTATGTAATGATGAAATGGGCATAGAAAAGGAAATAATAAAAACACATATTAACTTCAAGCAAAGGGGGTATGATGAAAATGTTATTTTAGATGCCCTTCATAAAATAATGGATACCAGCTTACTTCATAATAGGCCTTTAGTAAATAAGATAAATAATAATAGAGAATTTAATACTGTGCAGGAGTGTAGAAAAGTTAATTTTGTTACTGTATATAATATTCTAAGTGAAAAAAATATTGAAGTCATTAGATATTATTGGCCCTATTTAATTAATATGGAAGAGGTAAAAAATCTGTGAAGAACTGTAAATATCTCTTAAGAGAAGTAGAAATATTAAAGACATGGTGATACATAATGGATTTGTTTCACATGGCGAAAAATTAAATCTACAGGTTGGTGAATGTGACACCTTCCCTTGTGGAAGGTGTTCGGTTTGTCCCAACATTACCAATTTTTTTGAAAAAATAAATGGTGTAAAATTCTGTTCCACTTCTGCTTTTTCATGTATAACTAAACCAGTGGTATATGCTCTGTCTTGCCTATGTAATTTGTATTATATATGGGAGACTAAAAGAATATTCAAGCTACGGTTGCAAGAACATATCAGAGACATAAAAAATAATAATGCTATGAGCTCTATAGCTTTACATTTTTTTACTTGTCACAGTAGTGACTTTTCACTGTTAAAAGCTTGTATTTCAGAAACAGATGAAGTGTTAATGAAAAAGAAATTATCATAGAAAGAAACTTAAGCCGCGGTAGTACAGCGGCAGCATTGTTGCCTCACAGCAAGAGGTTCTCCTGTTTGATTCCCATCTGGAGTGCCTTCTGTGTGGAGTTTGTATGTCCTTCCTGCAGTTGGGTAGCATCCAAAAGACATGCATGAATGGGTGGGCCTTCACTGAAGGTTGGGCATCGGGTTGGCAACTTGGCACCATAAAAATCTACTGCCAATCATTAGCAGACCAGAGTTCCGCTGTGGCGACCCCTAATTAGGAAAAGCCGATAAGACAAACAAAGAAACTTTATATATTTTAAAATGTAATACACTATCTCCAGCAGGTCTAAATAGTGAATGTAACTGGAGAGTGTTTCTTTAAAATGTATATATGATTATTTTAATTGATGGTTGACTAATTAAATGATTGTTTAATTAATTGTGTTTAAGTGAATATATGTGTGTATATAAATATATATATATATATATATATATATATATATATATATATATATATATATATATATATATATATATATATGGATGCATGGTGTGGCATATTTTGTAACTCCAGGAAGGCTATGCCAAGGTGCTAGAGTGTTATTCGGTGTGAATAAACTATTTAATATAAGATAGGTGGCATTTTTTTCGCTGGCTTTGTAGTCTGGTGTGTTTTAACACTTGCTTGGTGGCTTTTTATATCTGATTGTAGTCTGCAACATCCTAAACCATAGCAGCTATCTGCAACTCTGATCAGAAGTAATCATCTCTGCTATCACCAATGCTAAGTCTCACACACACTAACGAAATACCTAGTCTGCAGTGTCCTCCAAACACACCCACTAGCACTGGCAATTCATTCTCCATTCTTTGTCCCAAATTCTGGAATAGCTTACCTCTAGCTATTCAGATCTGCTCTTCATTTAGAGAATTCACTAGCAAACTGGTCCATGTGTGTGTGTGTGTGTGTGTGTGTGTGTGTGTGTGTGTGTGTGTGTGTGTGTGTGTGTGTGTGTGTGTGTGTGTGCGTGCGTGCGTGTGTGTGTGTGTGTGTGTGTGTGTGTGTGTGTGTGTGTCTGTGTGTGCATGTGTGTGTGTCTGTGTGTTTTGTGCATGTGGGCATCTGTGTGTGTGTGTGTGTGTGTATGTGTGTGCGTGTGTGCGTGTGTGTGTGTGTGTGTGTGTGTGTGTGTGTGTGTGTGTGTGTGTGTGTGTGTGTGTGTGTGCGTGTGTGTGCACCCTGCAAAAATTATTTGGATTCATTGGAATTAGGCTGCACACTCCCCACACTCATTAATAAAACAATCCTCCTACTATATTCCTGGTGCTAAATTGGCCTGATGCTGTGGCATTAAGGGATAAAACCCCCGAGTACAACCCTGAGTTATTTAGTAGTGGCTTAAGCAACAGAAGGACTGGTCTAAGAAGTGTGGGAATGAGTGACAACACCAGCTTATTATCTTAGGGAAGGGGTGGGCCAGTCTCTGTGGTATTGTACTTAGCATAAACGGGCACATGGTGTGTACCTCTGAGGTCGGGAGGTTTGCCTGGCTTGCCAAGACATTGATGGTAACTTCCACCGCACATGCACAAAAGTGTGCATGCATTTCTGGGTGGCAAGTTTAAACAGATTTTAGGTAAGTCTGCATCACAGAAAGTGAGTGCAGTACTTATGAGCAACTTCTATATTGCATAAAGAGTGGTAGACAAGTTAAAGGATTTAATACATACTTCAGCAGAATCACGAGACAGCAGCAGAACTTTAGACGTTTTGGGATAAGTAGAAAATAAAAAGATAAGATTGTTTAATCATATTTGTGTTTGCCACCTTCACCAAATAGGCAGACATGAAACACTTCTGTACTTATGTGCTGGTGCTGCAATGAGCTGACATAGATGTGTCACGGTAAGAATATTACTGTCAGGATAATAACATTACTATGCATGCTGCTGCAGAAGATATTTTTTTCGTTTTTTTTCCTTTTAGATTTTGTCCCATTCTTTTTCAGATATACTTCATTAGGTCTTATGAAAGTCTTCTTTATTCTTATATTTTATTTTTTGTATCACTTAACATTTTGATCATTAACTGTGAGCTAAAGAGTCTGTTGCAGGTTTTATATAGTTTAACTTGTTCACTGCAAAGCTGCTTTAAAAAAGTTCACCTGTGCATGTTATATTAATAGGGAAAGCTACATCTTTCAATGTTAAAAAATGCCTAATTAACAACCTGTAAATAAATTCTGTTTATACCTCTTTAGGTGCAAACAGGTATACAAAGTTGTATAATTAATTGGGCTGTTCTGAAAATGAGCACTGTAAAGTTACTATTAAATATGTGAAAAGCTACTTAGTTTGTTCTTATAATGTTTGTTATACCACAGATAACTTTGTTTTTACAATATTTACAGACACTGCTCAGCATGTAAAAATAATTTCCACTATGAGTAGATGATCAGGAACACCATTTGCCAAGCAGTTAATTTGTACATTGTTACTGTTGACTGTATAGATATCACATTAATGTTTGTGTAAGCACAGAGTACAAGGAATAGTTGCTTCCATTTCTTCATGCCTGTGCTGTTTTAGCAATAGCATATATACATAGGAGGAGATATGGGAAGAACACCTTCCCACAGTGAGATACAGAGGATTTGCCCTCCCCCACCAAACAAATGCTACCTTCTATGTTTTATTTCTTCTGCTTCTACTTTTTTCTAATTGCATGCTGCTTTCATTACGTGTGAGGATGCAAATGAAGAGGTTTTTATCCTATGTACTTATTTTATGGGTAGCAGTGGATTGCAGCAATTTTTGGTATGTGGGTATTCATGTGGGGGTGCTATGCTGGGAACTGATAGCATTTCCCTTAGTCAATGTCCCAAGTCCCATATTAAATATCAGAAACATTTTTTTGTCATTATGCTTCTTTTTCCCATGATGTAATGTAACATTTTATAAATTGCTAGGTTTTTAAAAATCTTAACAGAACCACTCTTGCCATAACATTTGTGACAAAAAATGTGGCATTATGTGGATTGTACTGAAGTAAGTTATGCTTATGCTCAAAAGCTCCAAAAGATTTACTAGTAATCATGAAGCAGTATCTTTATTTGAGTACAGATCATTTTACAATTAACTTGCTATTTTTTCCAACATAAATTCTTCTAAAAGATTATATACTATGAAACAGTGCAACATGCTGCAGAAAATATAACAGCTGTTCAGTGTTCTTTCGCATTACTATGTAAACATTAAGGAACCTCTCAAGCATTAATTAAAAATCATGCCATGTTTACATCACTCCTTGAACACTGCATGGTACTCTTATATACCACGTGATGGTCAAAATCCCATATAAGGTTCATAATGACTGCACTTTTCTTATTATCTTGTGTAATATTTTGCCAGCTGTTTTGTTCATGAAGATAATATAACAGCTGTTCAGTGTTCTTTTGGATTGCTATGTAAACATTAAGGAACCTCTCAAGCATTACTTAAAAGATCATCCCATATTTACACCACTCCTTGAACACTGCATGGTACTCTTATATACCACGTGCTGGTCAAAATCCCATATAAGGTTCATAATGATTGCACTTTTCTGATTATCTTGTGTAATATTTTGCCAGCTGTTTTGTTCATGAAAAAAATCATAACATAACAATATACTGCATATTTTAAAAAACAGGCACTCTAACAAATATTTTAAAAGCAGTAGCTGTCACTGACATTATATCAGACAGGTTTTAAATTGTGATGGTAACTTACATGTGATTCTTTTAAAGCATTTGTAACTTTTTCATGTGATTCTGTTAAGGCATTTGTCATTTTTTTCAGTTTATATATAATAAGCTATGACAATTAAATGGTAAAGATATGCTCCAGGCAAACATGAAGTCAAAAAGTGATGAGAATACTTATTCTAGGAGATACTTGTGGTTGAGGATTAAAGGGGTCTCCTGAGAATGGTGGAAGTAAAAATATTTTATAAGGCGTGATGTAAATGTTAAGTCCCCTTAGCATACTTTCCTTATTTGTGCCACATTTTATCATTTTTGCTGGATGACATGGGATTTTCCTAATTTTTTAAATTAATGCAGGCACACACGTTCTCTGGAATCTTCACTTGTGCATGCAATGATTTTTTGTAGATTGGCTTCATTGAATCATACAGTTCAGTGATTATTGGATCCTCTCTACTTTCCAGTGTTTCAGTCATCACATTACCATGTAATTTTATACAGTATTTCATAAATGGGCGGAGTGACTGCCTAACAAAAGATGCCTACAGACCTTTCAGATTGTTCTTACGGTTTCACTTCATAACGTCGAAATCTTATAACATCTAATTGCAAAACAGCGAGACCAAATTATTGAAAATTCAAAACATCTAAAACTCATAACATTTAATCTCACAACATCGAAAATGTATCAACTTGAGTAGTGTATCATCAAACATGTAAATGTTATAGTTTATTCTGTTAGTCTGTATATACTGCGTATTATGTTACACTGTGCATGTGTTTAGGCCATACAGGTAGTGATTTAGACATTATGTGTACATTCTTTATGCTGAACGCGATACAGTGTGGTTAGGAAATTAACTTTTACCACTGTAGTTCGATATCTGAGTAGGCATATTTAATTTACGGGGTGTGTGAGGGGTGCAGGGGGGCTTGCCCCCCTGCAGAAACATAGTAAAATGTGTGTGGGATGTTTATATTTGCTTTGTAGTTTTCAATGTTGTGAGATTCGATGTTATGAGTTTTAGATGTTTTGAATTTTCGATCATTTTGTCTCGCTGTTTTGCAATTAGATGTTATGAGCTTTCAGTGTTAGGAAGTGTAACCATTCTTATCGCTGACTCCTATAACAGAATATCCTCTTGACCAGCAGCAAGCCATTGAAGAAGTAAGATATGCCATGAAGGACTAGGAAAAATAAGCCTATAAGATTAGAGGCCTACCTTCTGGAGACTTTAAGACTGAAGGTGACCTGATATTGAAGCTACATAAACTAATTTCTGAAATCTGAAATGGCAGTCAGATTCCAGAATACTTCAGAATGTCAGCACTGTTATGTCTTCAAAAAAGTCACAAGTCAGTATTTGGAAATTAAGACACTTCCTTACTCTACAGCGCGGGGAAAATCCTCACCTTCAGTTTTCTTCTCACCATCTTCTATCCCACTTTAAAGAAGTCAAGCTAGAACTGCAGTACTGACTGAAGCCATCTTGCCAGAAAACACTCATGATCTTCACTGAATGTCAGATCCAAAAGGTTTTGAGAAAAACATATGTTTAACATGGTTTACATTGTTCTATGATAATTTGACTTCAAGTCCTGCAGCAGTTATTGGCTAAATCTGGCTGTGCCCAGATTTATCAAGGTATTGAAGTTTGATAAGGAGATTGCTAGTATATTTTACAGTTTTTTAAAGGTCTGTTTGTTACCCAATGTAGGGTGTGTCATAACCACAGTATTACACTCTGTCTTCCTGGGGGGCAACCTGAATGTTTGCCACTTATCACCATCCTAGTGGAATGGACAAAGTCTCCAGAGTGGATGGAAATGTTCTTTAGCACTATACATTTACATTTATGGATGATTTTACAGATTTTGGCTGTTTTAGCTATTTTGTTCTCCATATCAATAAAAGTCTGTATATGCAGAATGATCGGATGCATTCTAACAAAACTGTAAGGTATTACACTTAAACTGCAATAAAATGTGCTTAGAGTATGCTCATACTTTTAAAGGCAATGATATTATTATATTCTGAATTTTAATAAAAAAAATAAGATTTTGTGTCATTTAGTGTAAGAATATTTTTATTTATCAGTATACTTACTACCAGTAACACTCACATCAATCTGAATATTCCATGTAATTTTACAATATAATCTTACAACTTAAAATGAACTAATTCAAAACATTTGTTAAAAAGTTAACAAACTTAAATATATTATAGATAAAGAAATAGATCATTAAGGCTTATTATGCTATTAACAGTAGTAAGTTTACACAAAAAGGATCAAATTAAGCAGAGGATATTAAACTCTCCCCACTACGTATTTAAATATAGAGTCCTAATGAACCCTTCAAGCCAAAAAATATAACTCTGCCTCAAACTGACTTTCTGACTCAAAGCATCATTAAAGACATTCAAGTAATAACACTAAATGTTGAAATCCAGGGTTGCTATTTTATTTAATCTTATAAATAGTACCTTATATTTAGTTTGTAATTCTTGTTTACAAAGATCATCCATTAATGTCATCAGCTCCTCTTGAGTTAGAAGTCTAGTAGACTTCCTTCTATTGGTTGTTTTCTTCTTTATTAGCACTTTTTTCATTTAGCTTGAGACAGTTGTTGATACACCATGTATGTGCATACACCATCCCTTGCTGGAGCTGTTTTGCATCAGTGGTTGATGGTGCCCATTTGGCTGTCATCAGCAAACTTGTTCAACCACACTTCTGGTATAGTGGCTTGGATGCCTGCAAATAAAATATCAAACAGGAGAGGGCCCAGAACTGATTTCTCTGGGACTTTACATTTGAAGAGTGAACCAGCAACTTTCAGAACTCAAGATCTGTTCATGGTTCAAAGGTAAGTACTAGGTTAGCAGCCTTGTGAGTCATTTTAAGCCTGGCTGATTTCTCTCAAAGGTGAGAATTAAACCCTGTACCTGTGAGGAAAACACCTTAACCAGTATGCCAATCCCCAACAGACAGACAGTTTGCAATCTAGTGGTTAATCAATCTGTTCTGCTTTTTCTGGTTTTCCTGCCAAGCAGTGTTATAATAACTGATTTGTTAGCTGTTTAAAACATTCTTTAGAGTCTCCTTGGTAGTTTCTGCTGCTTTAAATGTTTTTTTAGCATCTCACTGTTATTTTTCTGCTGTGTTAAACATTTTCTAGTGGTTTCAGCTGAAACTAGGGTAGCTAGCAGCTGTAGCAAAGCCCAGATACAGGTTTGCTGCATCTGGGTCTCTATGCAGTGGCTGTTTGTTCTGAACACATTTTACAGGCTATCTTGGATTGGAAGGTGCCTTTCTGCACTATAGTGAGAGAATTGTACTGATTGAAACCTGTCTGGTGAAGGGTGGTTGGTCTAGGGCTTGAAATAGCATCTTCATTGGTCCTTTTGAACCTTTTTTAATTTTTTTCAAGTTTTTAGCTTCTGGTATTTAAGCCCTTCATTTGATCAGGTTTCTGCTTGGTTGTACCAAGCTGAACTGAGGTGGGCTACCAGCCACAACTCTGAGCTGAGATACCAGATGACTAGAGGCTTCTCATTTTCGAAAAAACAATAAGTTGCCTTTTTTTTGCTTATTTAATATTATTATTGTCTGCTTTACTGTGCCTGTTAAATTGAATGTTACTGCTGTTTTCACTGTTTACTAAGCACTTTTTGCTATTTTCACTGTTTAAGTATTTGCTGGTGTTCTGCTGTGTTAAACATTTTTAGTGGATCCCACTGAAATTAGGGTAGCTAGTAGCTGTAGCATAGTCCAGATACAGGTTTGCTGCATCTGTGTCTGTTTGTAGTGGCTGCTTGTTCTGAGCATGGTTTCCAGACCATCTTGGATTGGAAGGGGCCCTTCTGCACTCTGGTGAGAGGATTATGCTGATTGGAACCTGTCTGGTGAAGGGTGGTTGGTCTAGGGCTTGGAGTAAGCATCCTCATAGGTAATTTGAACCTTTTTAATGTTTTCTTTTCAAGTTTTTGCTTCTGGTATTTAAGCCCTGCATTTGAGCAGGTTTCTGCTTGGTTGTGCATCGCGTAGTATCATGCACTGCCGCACAATTGTGAGCCATAACTGACTGATTAATTTAATAGTTTTTCCCTTAGTTACAGCTGTAGCACATCAGTTTAGCCCTTGTACTTAATACTTTCTCAGTCAAAGAAATACTATTAGTGAGCTGAAACCTATTAAATTACCAAAAAATAAATAAATAAAAACAGGCAGAAATATCCATCCACCGAGCTCCTCCTTGATCGATCCTGAAAAGCCCCCAGTAGTGATAACAGTCTTCAACCTAGCATTATGGACAGTTGGCCCACCTGTGTTTAGCCTGCGATCCTTGATATCTGATCCCCCCACCCTACATATCTGAAAAACATGTCATCAAAGTTTTGTCCAAGTCAAAAAACACAGCCTCTATGGGACCAGATGACATCCCAGGCTGTCTTCTAAACAGGCTAAAACATGAATTAGCATCACCATTAAGTACCCTTTTCAATCATAGCCTAACCACAGCCTTTGTTCCTGCAGATTTTAGAACAGCAACAGTTATTCCCCTCCACAAAGGAGGCCTAGCAACAGACCCAGGGGATTACAGAGCCATAAGCCTGACCAGTCTCATCTATAAAGCCATGGAATGTATCATTAAATAAAGACATAGGTGACCTCCAATCCCTGGATCCTACCCAATTCGGCTTCATGAAGAGGAGATCCTGCCTGTTAAATCTTGGGGATTGTTTTGAAAATGTGACTAGGCCATTGATGAGGCAAATCTGTGCACACAGCATACATTGACTCGGCAAAGGTTTTCAACACAATTCCACACTCAGGCATTGCCAATAAACTTAGCAAATGGAATGTAAACCCTTTTGTTGTAAGATGGGTTGCTAACTGACTCACAAACCAGACACAGACTATCAAAATGGGTGACTCCACATCAACCAGCAGACCTGTTACCACCAGGGTGCCACAGTAGTCAGTGCTGGGCCCCCTACTGTTTGGTATATACTTCTCAGAAGTTCAGGTCAAAGCTAAAGGGTTGTGGCTGACCAAATTTGCAGACGACTGCAAACTGGGTGCAATTACTGATTTAACAGGCAGGATCTGCATTGTTGCCTCACAGCAAGAGGTTCTCCCGTTCGATTCTCAGCTGGAGCGCCTTCTGTGTGGAGTCTGCATGTCCTCCCTGCGGTCGAGTGGCTTTCAAAAGACATGCATGAATGGGTGTGGCTTCGCTGAAGGTTGGGTATCGGGCTGGCACCTCAGCACTATAAAAATCTACTGCCAATCATTAGCGGACCGGAGTTCCACTGTGGCGACCCCTAAATGGGAAAAGCCAAAAGAAGAAGAAGAATAAATGATAATTTTGTGCTTACTGACACCATCCAATGAAAGAGGACAGGGAAGGAATTATGTTTGTAAATTAAAATAAGGGAAAGAATATTAGAGATTCAGTGAGTTTAAGAACATCAAAAGTAGGGTGAGAGGTTTGTAGCTCAGAAGAGATACAACCCTGGTTTCTTTCCTAGTTTAAATATGCAATATAAAACAGAACGCAATTAAAACCATAGTGCAATTAAAATATACCACAATATAAAAAATGCAAGAAAGCAATAGAAAATGCAAAGAAACAATACAAGGAAAAACAAACCTTTCTCTCACAGCAGTCTATGGCAGAGTCTGAGTCAGATTTTCTAGTAAAGCCTTAAATAGAATTATAGTTCCTCACTCCTCCCTTAATTAACATGTGATTAACCTTAAGCAGTAACCCATGACTGGGTGTGGGTATCACAGAATTTATCAGCAGTTGATGTGGTTAGATCACAAAGGTGAAGCCTGAGTGATTAAACAAAGCTAACCAGGGTAAATCCTGTGATATTGACATCCAGGAGTGGGTTATTGCAATTGTACAATGACATTATTTAAGTAAGACATTGCTTACCTTTCTTAAATAATGTCTTTGTGTAGTGGGAGTTTAGTAAACTTCCACTTTCTCCATCTGTTTCTGATGAACCGCACATGTTTGGCACTTACATCTGTACTCTTGCTCAATATATCAGTGCAGTGTAAAGGAAACAACAGAAAAGAGAATATCTTCAAAATGGGTTCTCTCTTGCTATTTTTTTAATTAAAAGTATGAAACTGTAACATTTGACATCACTGTCTGTTAACATCAATTAATGGTTTTCGGGGATCATGCCCCTTGCTAGTGAAAATTTGCATATTTGAAAGTCATGGTTACTGGCTGTATGATCAGTTGTAGTGCTGCTAACTACATATTTCAAATATGCAGAGTTTTGCAGAAGTTAGGTGATTTTGCTTATATATCTGTCCTGTCCCTCCTAAAATACATTAAAAATTGCTGTTGAATATATTTCAATAGAAGGCTGGGATGTTGAAGAATGCTTCAGTGGCTAGATGTCTTTCTTTAGGGATAAGATAATTTTACAATGGGCACTCTGACTGGGTGCCCAATCATCATGCACATTTTCAAATACTAATAAGCCATTACCATATTATTTGATTAATGATTTCCAGTATTAGAAAAATTTGCTTCCTATCTGCTAATACAATTTATTGGCACCTACAAAGAGTCTGAATAGTAAAAATACTTACGCAAACACTGCCATCTATGAACTCAATGCATATGTGAAATCATGGCACATCTAAAACATAGCTCAATTATTTCTCAGTGTCTGTCATCTGTTTGGAGAACTAGGTCCCAGTTTTGAAACCCCCTCAGGGTAGTGACCTATCAAAAATTATGTGTTGCTCTTTCTGAAAGGTAAAGAAACAGTCTCAGAGTTCATAATCCAAAAAACTGCAAAATACTCAATAATTCTCTTTGACTTTAACTAGGATTATGTCTTTCAAATGCCTTCAAATTAGATATTAATGTACAGTAGCTGAAAATGTCATGACTAGGAATTTGATGTTTTTGTCTGTTTCTTTGTCTAACTAGGGTAGCATACTGATCCAAGATTAATCCATTTCAGCCACAGCCCAGGGATTACAACAGAAATAACAATGAAAGGGATTTATAAATATAGAAGTAAACATAGGAAAGTTAAAAAGCAAACACGACAAGAATAGAAAAGCAAATACTACAAGAATATCTACTATATATCAAATGCAAAATATCAAAATGGTTGTAAACAAAATTAGACTTTAGAATTACTTGCAGATTATCTAAATGTGCAGGATGTCCTGTAATACATTTTTCTCAAATGGTAGAGGCACAAAGAAGAGAAGACTGAACAGCAAACTTACAAAAATATAAAAGGTATGTTTAAGTACAAAGTATCAGAAAGGTTCAGTACACTAAAACTTGTACCCCATACGCAAAATATAAAGCATTCTTTAAGTGTATGCATTAGCTATGTTAAGGCACACAGTATTCCGCAATGTATGATACAATGTTTCAAGTGGATCTGGCCTAGGAATTGCATAAATATATGGCAGCAGAATAGATGCTGTAGTTAGATAAACTTATAGTTTGGAGGGTATGCAAATCAAGAACAAGAGACATTCTTTAGGGATAACTATTTGTTTTAGTGTGTAGTTGCTGCAGTCTGAGACAATATATGACCTTTAGTAAAACAGGGAGCTTGTGAGCCTAGTAAGCAAAGGGTACCACCGACATGAAAGTGAAGTTTATAAGGCGTTTGCTTTACAGACAACCTGTGAATTAGAGGGGGAATATTGTCACCGATGGGGTTTTGTGAATATGACAGAGGAGGTGTAATTATGTTTTCTGTTTTATAGGAAGCTGCTCCGCTCATTGGAAAGTATTGCAGTAGTGTTTAGTTTTAAGTAAGAATGGATGATGAAACAGAATTTTTGGAGAGAATCTGTAGATTGCTGAAGTATTTTCCGGAGGATAATACCAGCAATGGTAGGGACTACTCCATCTGTATCTGCAGAATGTTTATAACAACGGCAGGGTATACTCTTATCTGTAGCTGTAGAATGATTATACCAGTTGTAGATCAGTGTGTGTGTACAATCTTAAGAAGCTTTCTAGAATCTTGCACAAGTGTATAAATACTGAGTATGTACAAGCCTGACAGCCATTTTGTAGTAAGCTGTTGAGATGTAAGCATGTATGTCATTGTAGTCTGTAAGTTAATCAGTTCATTTATATTTTGTAATGCTGCTATTCATCCTGATGTGTTTCTAAGTAGTAAAGTATATAAACAAACTATCCGAACATACTATTAGAACAAATAAAACAAAAAACAACCATCCAGTGCACCACATAAGTTGTTTAATATTTCTCTTAACATCTCGGCTGACAAAGCCTTCAAGAAGAAAAATTGTTAAAAAAAATCACTTGCCATATATATCCACACTAATTACATAATTAACACTCTATTAATCAAACATTTATATAAAAAAACCTTCAGTTGCACTCCAAGTTTAATCCATTTGGACCAAGGTATTACATTTCAAAATATACAAAGATTCTTTGTATAATAATTTATTTTTAACAAGGACACTATCATATTGACCAACACAAACCTTTACTAAAATTGTACCTTGTAAGCCTACAACTTCTCCCTTATTTAATTCCATTAAAGTGTTCAGCTATAGAGCTTTACTTTCTACCATTGCTAATGTCCTGTATATGTTTCAATAATCTGACCTTAAAGGATCTCTTACTTTCTCCCATATGGAACTTATTACAGGAACATTTTAAGGCATACATAATGCCCTTTGTGTCACATCCATACAGTCCTTGTACCTTAAATCTAATACCATTAATATTCAAAAAGCTCCTAACTGTATACTTACACCCTTGCACTTCCCACAGAGTCAAGTTCTATTTTGTATCATAGTTACAGGTTGAAACTGGGGGAATAACAACTTCTCCATGGACAAAAAAGTCCTTGATACTTCTTCCTCTATTGTAGCAAACCATAGGGACTCGAACTACCCAGTCAGAAAAATCTCTTAGGGGCATCAAATAGCCCCAATAAAACTTCACCAACTCAATAAACTTAGAACTAAAGGCACTGTACTTAGTAATAAAATACATCCTGTCTGTCTCTGTATGTGTTGTTTTTGTGTTTTGCATCAACACCTTCCTATTTTTTCGGCCCCACTCCATGTGTTCCCCTAGAAACATATCCCAACACTCATCCAATATTTCTCTATTATAACCTCTGTCATTAAACATCTTCCATGTTCTTTCTATTTCTATCTTAAAATCAATCATTGTTCCAGAGTCTGTGTACTCGTAAAAACTCTCCATATGGTAAAGCCTGCAGGGTATGGAGTGGATGTCAACTTTGCCCCTGTAAATATTGAACTATATCCTTAAATTTCCTATGTACTGTTGTTCTAATATTCCCGCGGTGGTGCAGCAGTAGCATTGTTGCCTCACAGCAAGAGGTTCTCCCGTTCGATTCTTGGCTGGTGTGCAGGGAGTGCCTTCTGTGTGGAGTCTGCATATCCTCCCCGCGATTGAGTGGTGTTCCGAAAGACATGCATGAATGGGCGTGCCTTCGTTGAAGGTTGGGCATCGAGCTGGCAACTCGGCACCGTAAAAACCTACTGCCAATCATTAGCAGACCGGAGTTCCGCTGTGGCGACCCCTAACTGGGAAAAGCCGAAAGACAAACAACAACAACTATTGTTCTAATATTACTGCTGTCACTTATATCTACTACCACATCTAAGAATGAAGCCATTTACTAATTTTCCGCCCATCAAACTGTACATTTAACCTATTATGTTGCAACTGAGATATAAAATCACTCACCAAATTTTGACCCCCTTCACACAAAAAAACAATCAAATCAGTGAATCTATAATATTTCATAATGTGTTGTTGATAAAATTCTGAATTACATAATTATTCCACTTCAAACAAGGCTACACATAGGTTGGCATACATGGGGACAAACACTTCCCCCTTGCCATTACCTGTTTTTGATGATATAAATCCCCATTAAATTCAATGTAATTATTACTTAAACAAAATATGTTAATTTCATAACATATTCAGCTACTGGGCTCAATCCTAGAAAAAATCTTAGGGCTTCCATCCCAAAATTATAATGAATACTAGTGTGCAAGCTCTTAACATCCAGCATGGCCCAATACATTTCATTGGTCCATTGGATGTCCTGATTCCTTCCCAGAAAATCAAAAACATCCTTTATATGTGATGGTAAGAGAAGCACTTTTCTTAATAAGTATGAATGTAAAAACTGACCCATTTTATATATAAAAATTATTTTTACCTGAGATTATAGGGTGACCGGGGGGTTCACTATGTCTTCACATACATTTGGCAAACAATAAAAATATGCCATGGTACAATCATCATAATTCATTTTTTCTCAATATCTTCTTTTGAGAAATACCCCAGCTTTAAACCCTTGTTTAATAATCCATCATATTCTCTTAAAGTTTCCATATAGACAAACATCTGCATTACAATAAACTTCCTCAACTGTCAAATGCTTATAACACATATCTTAATATTGCAAACAATGCATTATAGCTAACTTGTTCCCCTTATCTGCAGTTTTGAATATTAATTCCCTTTGTGTACCTAAAACGTGCAATGCTTTCTACTCATTTTTGGTCAAATTAAAACTAACATCTCTCATTTGTCTCCAAAACTGGAAGAACTCTTGCTCAACTGCAAAGTTTAACATTGCAGAGAAGTGTTGCTCCCCTTCAGGAAGAAAAGGCAGTGTAAAAGTATTCTTACATTCAATATGATTAGTGTCCAACAAACAATAAGCATTAGGTTCCACATCAGAATGACAGGAATAAAAACTTGCATCACTACTCTCACTATCACTATTAAAATATAAATCATTACATCCCTTATTTTGACAAATAATACAATTAAAACATTTTTTAAATGCAGTTTCCCAACAAGTTTAAAAATATCACACTTGATTTCATATAAATGCGGCATAACTGTATATATGAATTTTAGACCACAATTTAAAACTGTATATTCATCATTAGATAAAGTCTTTCCTGATAAATTAATAACTATAAACCATAGTCATTTACTTCAGGAGGCAAATCTTCACCATTTACCTCTTTTAGGATGCTGTTATGGCTGATAATCTTGCTGGACAGTTGCTGTTGGTTCACGCTGTCATTTTCAACCCTGGAAACCACCTTGTTGGTCATTGTGAGTACTCTAAAATGTACGATGGAATTGTTCTATGTTTTGTGCCACAGGGAGTGGAGGATAGTCATTATTTCTGTAATTTTCCCATTCCACAGAAGTATCTTGACCCTCCAATACTGAAAATGAGCTACTATGCTGATTAACAGTTTTCTCTTCCTATTCAAACCTTTTCTGATTGGCCCTGGCAGAAAAGTCACTTTCATTCTCATAATCATGGAGGTCTCTCATCAGTTTAACCTTTTTTCTCTCAACAATGTCAGATTCAAAACCTTTCAGCTTCTCATTTATATCTGACAAAAAGTTGTCTACAAAAGCTAAATGCAAACGGGAAGACAAAGTAGAATAGGTATGAACTATCTATTCTTTCATTTTCCATTGTTCTAATCTGTCTCTCTCAAGTAATATAGTAACTCACTCAACAGAAGTATTGAATAGAGAAAACTATAAAACAATTAAGACAAGAAGTGTCACTGTTAGAAGAGTATAGAAGAGGGAATACACTGTCTGACTATAGAAGAGGGAATGCACCATCTAAATTTTTGCTTGACTGAATTATTAATATATTTACTGGGATTGTTTTCTAATACTCTAAGTGCCTCAATTTTGATTTTTTGCCTAATTTGCTGCTTTCTGCACTTGTTTTTAGTTGTTTTTTTTTTTTTAATTACATTGCATTTATTTAAACTGTATTTGCTTTAATATTGCTACACACTTAAGTGTGCTAGCTTGCACTGCATTTGAATTGTTTTTAGTGCTGTTTTAGCTGCTTGTCTGTAAAAAAATACAAACAAAAAAAAGTTCTAAACTTGTTTCCCACCTTTCCTATAATGAGTCTAGTACAGATGCAGATTTGCTGTATCCAGGACTGCTTGTAATCTTCTGAGCCCCCCCCCCCAAGCCTTTCTGTGTTGGTGGAAAGCCTTCTAGATTATCAGTGTGAGTGGTAAGTACTAGGTAGCCTATCTACCACAAGAGGAGTGTGTTCTGGCCCAGAAATTGTAGTTTATTGGTGGTTTGGGCACTTTTTCCATCCCTTTCAACTTTTTGGTTTAAAACCCCGCATTAGCACAGGTTTGCACTTGTTTAAGCTGTGTCGATCCAGTTTTGGTTTCCTGCAGACTGCAAGAGAATCATGAAGGGGAAAGAGATACTCTAAGTGCCTCCATTTGGATTTTTTCCTAATTTACTGCTTTCTACACTTCTTTTTTAGTAATTAGTTTAATTTTGTTGCTGTATTTGCTTTAATATTACTACACACTTGTGTGCTAACTTGCACTGCATTTGAATTGTTTTTATACTGTTTTAGCTGCTTTACTGTAAAAACATTTCTAAGCTTATTCCTGCCTTTACTGTAACTAGTCTAGTCCACAGATTTGCTGTATCCAGGACTGTTTGTAAGCTTCTGAGCCTCCCCAAGACTTTCTGTGTTGGAAGGAAGCCTTCTAGCTTATCAGTTGGAGTGGTAAGCACTAGGTAGCCTATCTACCACAAGTGGAGTGGTTTCTGGCCCAGAAATTGTATTTTATTGGATGTTTGGGTAGTTGTTCCATCCCTTTCAGCTTTCTGGTTTAAAACTCTGCATTTGCTTGGTTTTGCACTTGTTTAAGCTCCGCGGATCCAGTTTTGGCATCCTGCTGACTGCAAGAACATCAGGAAGGAGAAAGAGATACTCTAACTGCCTCCATTTTGATCTTTTCCTAATTTACTGCTTTCTGCACTTGTTTTTAGTTGTTTTTTTTAATTTAATTACATTTATTTAAACTGGATTTGCTTTAATATTGCTACATACTCATGTGCTAGCTTGCACTGCATTTGAATTGTTTTTACTGCTGTTTTAGTTGCTTTTCTGTAAAAAAACAAAAAAAGTTCTAAGTTTGTTTCCCACCTTTCCAGTAACTAGTCTAATCCAGATATATATTTGTTGTATCCAGGACTGTTTTTAAGCTTCTGACCCCCCTCCAAGCCTTTCTGTGTTGGTGGAAAGCCTTCTAGCTTATCAGCGGGAGCTGGAAGCACTAGGTAGCATATCTACCACAAGTGGAGTGCTTTCTGGCCCAGAAGTTGTAGTTTTTTGGCTGTTCAGGCACTTTTTCCATCCCTTTCAACTTTCTGGTTTAAAATCCCATGTTAGCACATGTTTGCACTTGTTTAAGCTGTGTGGATCCAGTTTTTGGTGTCCTGCAGACTGCAAGAGAATCAGGAAGGGGAAAGAGATACTCTAAGTGACTCCATTTTGATTTCTTTCCTAATTTACTGCTTTCCACAATTCTTTTTAGTATTTTTTTAAATTTTGTTGCATTTATTTAAACTGTATTTGCTTTAATATTGCTACACACTTGTGTGCTAGCATGCACTGCATTTGAATTGTTTTTACTACTGTTTTAGCTGCTTTTCTGTAAAAAAAAGTTCTAAGCTTGTTCCTGCCTTTCTTGTAACTAGTCTAGTTCAGATGTAGATTTGCTGTATCAGGACTGTTTGTAAACTTTCCCAAGACTTTGGGTTGGGAGGGTGGCCTAATGGTTAAGGTGTTTGCCTTACAAACACAAGGTGCAGGGTTTGAGTCTCACAAGGGATAATAGTGCTTAGAAAAATGGCTCACAAGGGCAGTTAGCTTAGTACTAATCTATGAACCTATGAACCTATGAACTTTCTGTGTTGGAAGGAAGCCTTCTAGCTTATCAGTTAGAGTGGTAGGCACTAGGTAGCCTACCACAAGTGGAGTGGTCTCTGGCCCAAAAATTTTATTTTATTGGACATTTGGGTAGTTTGTCCATCCCTTTCAACTTTCTGGTTTAAAATCCCTGCATTTGCTTGGGTTTGTGCTTGTTTAAGCTCTGTGGATCCAGTTTTGGCATCCTGCTGACTGCAAGAGCATCAGGAAGGAGAAAGAGATACTCTGCCTCCATTTTGTTTTTAGTTGTTTTTTAATTTAATTGCATTTATTTAAACTGGATTTGCTTTAATATTGCTACACACTCATTTGCTAACTTGCACTGCCTTTGAATAGTTTTTACTGCTGTTTTAGTTGCTTTTCTGTAAAAAAACAAAAAAAAAGTTCTAAGTTTGTTTCCCACCTTTCCTGTAACTAATCTAGTCCAGATACAGATTTGCTGTATACAGGACTGTTTGTAAGCTTCTGAGCCCCCCTACAAGCCTTTATGTGTTGGTGGAAAGCCTTCCAGCTTATTAGTGGGAGTTGGAAGCACTAGGTAGCTTATTTACCAAAAAGGACTCATTTCTGGCCCAGAAATTGTAGTTTATTGGCCGTTTGGGCAGTTTTTCCATCCCTTTCAACTTTCTGGTTTAAAAGCCTATGTTTGTATGGGTTTGTGCTTGTTTAAGCTCCATGCCATGGTGCCAAGCTGTGGTAAACTATTACTGATACCAGAAAGTCTGCTCTTCAGTTTTTTCCCTTAGATCTTGCTAGTTCCTTCTCTCTCTCTTGCACTTCAAATAGCTTAATTGCTTTGCGCTTCAACAGGTTTTTGTAGCAATTTTTTTAACACACCTAAGTGCCATCAGCACTAGTCATTCTTCACAGAAATAGCACCAGTACTTAGTAGTTATGATCACCCCTCCTGCCATGATTAAGAGGCAGTTCCCTGTGCTTTCTCCTATTAACCTGGTACACTTGGGCATTCTGAGGCAGTGTAGCAACTGTCTCATGTACACACACAACTCTCTCCTCTTACCTCCCAACACTCAGACTTGTGAGAGATGCACATATATCACTAAATTGGAAGCTCTGCACTCTCCAGCCAAGAGCAGACTAGCTGGTCAAGAGGAGAAGGTCAACATCTGCATCACACCACATGGAACACATAGCCCTCCAGAACACCGACTCTCATAGGCCTCACATAAAAACACAAACCACACACCCACCTTTGAAGAAGCTATCAATAGAAATGTACCCAATGAGCAGAGAACTCCAAGACAGAAACACACTCAACCACCACAACACAGCACAAACCACAGGACACATAGCTCACCTCCACAGTGTGCCCCTTAACCTAAACCCCTAAGGCTAAACACCTTACCCAATACACTAATCATAGGTGACTCAATAGTGAGGCACACAGATGTCCCACTCACTGGGCTGAATAAGGAGAAAGTAACAGTCAGCTGTTTATCAGGTACTAGAATCTGACACATAACACATGCACTCAGGTCAATTCACAACAAGTACAAGTATGACTCTGTCATTGTCCATGTGGGTGTGACTAACCAGAGATGCACCTCCCTGGACTACATGAAAAGAGACATGGTGGAGCTCTCGGATTATGTGGCCCAAGCAGGTATGACCCTAGCCCTGAGCAGTATCCTACCATTAACCAGAATGATACCACAGTACAAACAAAAAATAATTGACTTCAACAATTGGCTACGTTTCTGATGTCATTCTAAGGGGATCCAGTATCTGTCTGCTTGGGATCACATGACTGACTGACCTCAATGCTTTGCCAGAGATGGCCTGCATCTGTCACTCCTGGGTTTCAGGGTACTGGCTAAGGCTCTTGCCACCCCTACAGTGCCTTTTTAAGGCTGTGTTCCAAAGACCAAATATCCATCGTAACAGCAATAAATAAATGCAATCTGAGGGCCATGCTGCTCAATGCTAGAAGTCTGAATCTCAAAATGCACTCATTCAAAGCACTCTTCAAAATGGAGAACATCGGCATTTGTGATGTAACGGAGACCTGGTTCAAAGCAGAAGAAAGCACCCCTGCACTACCAGGCTATAACTCATTCCATTACAACTAAGATCCAAGTGGAAATATGTTCAACTGCTTACTTCCAATATAAAAGAGAACCACATAGTAAAACCAATGTAGTTTATACTAGTACCTCGGTGTTATCACCTTCAAGGAATAAAAAAGCCACAAAAACTCTGTCTTTTATATTCTGTTACTAATTACATTCAATTAATCAATTAAACAATAAAAATAAATTCCCATTTTAAAGCAAACACTTCCAATTCGATTCATTATTTAAACCATTAGGAACCAATGTCTTGTATTTCAAAATATAAATACTCTCCTTATAGAACAATTTTGTTTTAATATATCTTCATCAACATCTATACATTCTATTTGCTCTAAAACAGTGCCATGCAACAAGATAACATCACTATTGTGAAACATTTTAAAATGAGAAGCAATAACTTTATCTTCCCGTCTTTTTTTATATCTGTCATATAACTCATTCCACACCTTTCAGCCCCGAAACATGGACCGAAGCTCCAAAGGCAGTGGTGTCTCCATATTCATAAAGGATATACACAACTCCAGACTAGTAGCCCAGCATAATGCATCTGAGATACTTCAGGTACAACTAACATTGGGTAAGACAGCGATCCAGGTCATAACCTGCTATACGTCCCAAACCATGTCCCTAGACTCTCACTCCACTTTTCTAAGTACCCTGGAATCTATCAAGGTCCAACCCAACACTATCATACTAGGAGACTTCAAACCCTTCCAACAACTGGGAAAACTACTCATGCCAGTCCAAAATGGATTCCTGCAAGTAAGGTGTCTGCAACGTCCCAAAATATTTTTGTAATTTTTATTTTGTAATCTGTATTTTTGGAGCTTTTCTCCCCAGGCCTCCACTGAAAACGGATCCTCCGGGCCCAGTGGACCTCCCCAGTAATCAAACTGGAAATAAATAATAAATAAATAAATAAATATCAATGCAAATCAAAAAATGGCCAGCAGATAGTGGATGCCATGAAAATATATATTATTACTCTTGAGTCAAAACATGAGTATACAAAAATACAAACCGGTTTCAGCTTCATATTCACTAAGCCTTCATCAGTGTACTGGTACAATGGAAAAACACACATTTATATACTGTGCCACTAGCCAATTACAGTTGTTCATTTAGTCCTGGGGCAAAAAGCCCTCCCAGTTAAATTATCCCTTTTTCTCTCTTTGGCATTCAACAACTCATGCCATCCAGATTTATTGTGTTTAATACCCAAAATGTTATCAATAATTATAAAGTAGAAAGAATCTGTTTGATAAACTCCAGTGTGTTTATATTGATCATCTGTATGTTTCTTATTTTTAATTTCACAGATGTGTTCAGAAATTCTATATTTAAGTGCTCTAGACGTCTTGCCCACATAAAACGTTGAGCATTGACAGGTGATCAAATATATAACCCAGTCAGAACTACAGTTCGCAAAGAAGGAAATGTCATATAAATACTGGTATTTTTACTAGTGAAACTGTTAGTTTTTAATAATCTACTACACTGTGTACAATGACCACATGGATAACATCCTATAGCAATTTGTCCCTGGATGGCATTCTGCAGTTTCTCCTTAGGTTGATATCTTCCTTGTTTATAATGATTAAAGAAGGACCCAAGGTTTCTGCCGTTCCAAAAGGAAAATAGACATTTAGCTTCCAATATTTCCAAGAGCCTATGACCTGCCTTAAGGATGTTCCAATTGGACTGTACACTTTCAATAAGTGCCCCAACATTTCTTCCATAAGTAGTCACTAGTCTAGGATATCCAGTATTTCTACCTGATTTATCATGGTATTGTAAAAGTGCTGTCTTGTCCATACTGTTGCCAGCATTCCTGGCCTACATAATGTGTCCTGGTTTGTAGTCCTTCTCTCTGAATCTCTTAGTCAAGTCATCCCTATCGTGCATATAGGTATCATCCTGTGAGCAAATTTGTTTCATCCTCATATATTGTGATTTAGGAATGTTTCTACATATATGAGGGGGATGAAAGCTGGAGGCATAGAGAAGGGAGTTGTATTCAGGGAATTTATGGTAGACATCTGTACTTAGAGTGTTATCTGGAGCCCTACTAACCATAACATCCAAAAAGGAAATATTATTTTTATGGTAGTTCACAGTAAATTCAATTCCCCATTTGTTCTCATTTAAGTATTCCACAAACTCCATCAGATGTTCCTCATCCGATCTCCATACCATCCAGCAGTCATTCAAATATCTTTTCCAAATATCTATTTGATCAAGGTGCAGATTATGGGAACAATCATATATGATCTGCTCTTCTATACATGCCATAAATATATCTGCATATACAGGAGCAAATGACGCCCCCATAGCTGTACCCTTGATTTGTAGATAGCAAATGTTGTGATACAAAAAGACATTTTTTGTTAATACATGCTCAGTTAGTCCCAAAAGCAGTGTATTAAAACCAGGTGGATACAATTCTGACCTATATAGCCAATAGTCCAATGTCTGGATGCCGGCCTAATGCAGAATATTAGTGTATAGGGCCTTGGCATCCAGGGTACAGAGTATCCATTCATCCTCTATTTGCATCTCTGAGATGACCTGCAAGAATTCAGTTGTACCCTTCAGACGGGCTCTGACCCATTTTAATAAAGGTTTTAAATATTTGGTCAGATACAGAGAGAGGGGCTCGGTCATAGAACCTCTACCAGACACAATAGGCCGGCCAGGAGCGTTATACAGATTTTTATGTATTTTAGGTAGAAAATGCACATATTGATTATTAGGATCAAGTATAGTAAGTTGTTTTTTGACATTATCTGTAATAATTTCTTCAACAGCCAATGATAAAAAAATCATCTATTTGTTTTTGAAACTGTTTAGTAGGGTTATATGTCAGTTGCACATAATACCTATTATCGGCAAGCTGATGTTTGGCCTCCGTGTCATACTGCTCCCAATTTTGAACCACCACAGCTCCACCTTTATCAGTTCTCAAAATCACTATCTCATGATTGTCAGCCAGCTTAGAAATACTATTCATCTCCTGTATAGTTACATTACTTGCTTTAGTATAACTATTCCTGAAGTGGAGATCCCTAAGTGTAGAGTGTAAAAATGCTTGAACACTTGGGTGCATTGGAGATGAAAATGTAGATTTGTGATATCTAAACTGATCATGAGCATCGGTATAACCTTTATCATGGAAAAACAGTTTAAGATTAAGTATCCTACAAAACTCAGCTACATCTCTGACAAATAATCTTCAGAAACAAATCCACCAGGTATATATGAAAGACCTTTATTCAATATACTTATTTCCAAGAAGGAGAGGGGGGTATGATGAAATATTTAATACATTTTCTACTGATGTTTCTGTATAAACTTCTGTAGTAGTCCCTCCATATTCACTATACTTTCTATGCTTTCTACCCCCCCCCTCCTCCTTTTTTGGTTTAAATCTTCCAAATTACTGGAATTCCTGCTCTTTTGTACTGGTGAGCCTGAGGATACCATAGTTTCTGCCTCATACCCAGAAGAGGAATCATCCTCTGATGTGTCAGGTGCTTTTTTAAGTATTGATCTGGTTCTTTTCCTTTTAACCGGATTCCTAAATTGTGTGAAAACCTGACATGCTTACTACTATCCCTAGAGAAAAGATCTCCTTGTTCATAGTCTGTGACATCCCTAAGAAATTTTTTCTTTTTCCTTTCCTTTAGTTGTGTTTCCCAATAAGTCAATCCCATACTACATTTCTTAAGACATGATGAATAAGTGGGTTGCCCCTCAAATTCCTTAGCTTGTTCACTTAGTTTAGTAATGGTAACAATTTCTGAATCAATAGTTCTATCATGGAAACCCATCAAAATCTCAACAAATTGCATTGTAGTTTTGTGCTGTGCCTCCTTCCATTCCTGAAGTAAAGCTTGGTCAGGATTACGCACCATTGGTTGAGTTCTGACTCATAAGCCTCTGGGTGTTACCCCTTTAACTGTATAGGCTTTGAACGATTTGTAATGCCATACATTATTCCTGAGGGAACGCATATGTTTAGTCAAAGAGGCAAACACAGCCTCATATGTATCACTCCTGTTGACCGGTGTAGCCCCATTATCTAAATTAGAGTCCATCCCTATGCCAAAAATTGCCAAGTCCTCATGATCAGAGGATAGTCCCTTAATCAAATTTGAAATCTCTATAGTGAATGTGCATCCAAATATTTTAAAATGTATGCCCAAAACTGACCAAAAAGGGGACAATATCAACCTCTGGTAACTAACCAGGGCAATATCAGCCTAGATTTACCACTTAGTTCCAATCCTATATATTTTTAACGATCATATAACATCCATGCAGATATATATAAACAGTTAATAAGTAGTCCCACTGAGTCCTACTTCCTTTCTACCAGTGTTGAGCCCACTATAGCTCACATCCATAGGTAAAAACATATACACATTGCTTATATAAATCCACCTTCCAAAAATGGACATCAACCCCCTACATTTAATTACAATACTAAGAATAGTAATATTTTAATAACCTTGACACTATTAGGCAAATGGGTAACCCAAACCTGGAGCCAGACCGGTCAAGGGAATTAATCCCATATGAATAAGCTAGTGGCCAATAAAAAATTCAACCATAATAAAGACTAGGAAATGAAACTGGAGGCTCTACTGATGAATTAAAACAAAGCAAATACAAAATCAGTCTGTAGGGAGACCGCAACCGCAACTGTTTAATGAACGTCAGTTAAAACTGATACGTTTTCGTCAGTGATATTCCCTGACTTCCTCAGATACACAGAAAAGTTGCTCAAACTGTTAATATATAGTATTCAATCTACACTAATTAAAAATCATTGTTTAATTGAGATTTAAAGCAATAAAATAAATATTTCATCCAACAAAACTACTTAGCCAAAAACTGTTTATAAAATATATAAAAGCATATTATTTGAATATAATTGTATTCTCAATGTATATTATATAAGAAAATATGCAATATATACTTGTACTAAATTATTACAAAACATATAGCTATAAAAAACTTCTAAAATCTATTTACAATTTAGCAGCTTTCAATTTTAACAATGGTGCAATGGATATATTATCATTCAAGCCAGGTGTTCTGTTGGCTTCCAATAGGATTTGCCAGAAGGTTTCTCGATATTCCAATCTAGTCTCCCAGGGACCCCCTCTGTTATCCTTATGCAGAGTCTCTAATACAAAGAATTCAAATTTAGCCTGGTTGCATGCCAAGGTATGTCGGAACAAGGCGTTGCTAGAATTTTGTTTCTGTATTTCATACAGATGTTCGTATATCCTATGCTTCAGGTGTCTTTCCGTTTCTCCGACATAAAACCCTTGACACTTCTGACACATAGCTAAATATATCAGTCCTTGACTGTTACAGTTAGAATAGGTGGATGCTGTTATCCACCTATTTCTAGCTGAAATATATAGTTTATCGGTATGTGATATGTATTTACATTGTGTGCAGGCCCCACATCTGTATGTTCCTCTGCGTTGGTTGGAAAATGCCTTCACACGAGGTTCATGCTCCAATATGTTTTTGATATTACTCCCTTTACGGAAAACTGTTCTCACAGTTTTTCCTTTTAAATTGCAAAGATCAGTGATATCCCAAAAGTTTTCCCATTCCTTTTCCACTATATTTTTAATAACACCAGAATTAGTACTGTAATCTGTGACAAATACTCTGTTGAAACCATCTTGTAAATCTTGCACTTCACTGGCAACCGTAAATTTTTGTGTATTGCCTGTACCAAGAATTGGTTTGTATTTAGTATCCCTACCATCCCTGACCTCTTTACTGATGTTTGAAATAAGCTCTTCTGGATATCCTCTCTCCTGAAACATCTGAGTTAAATTTAAACATTCCTGTTTATAATCAAGGTCATCAGAAGTCATACGAGATGCTCTGACGAACTGTCCCTTGACTATATCTCTCTTTTGATGTCTTGGATGGGAACTAGTAAATTGAATATAACTGTTGGAAAAAGTAGATTTCCTATGAATAGTTGACTTAAAGCCTATTTCATCCACTCTTAATGATATATCTAAATAATTGACCTGCTTGGTAGTAACCTGATATGTGAAGGTCAAAAAGTCAGCACTGAGATTTAGATGTTTCATAAAATCCTCCAACAGACCTGTCGTACCTGTTCAGAAAATATAGATATTGTCCAGAAATCTAGAATAGGACATCCAATATTTACTGTATTCGCTGTTGAAAACATACTTCTTTTCCCATACAGAAAGGACTATATCTGCATAAGTGGGAGCACAGTTGGCTCCCATGGCAACCCCAGATGTTTGTTTGAAATATTCTCCAGAAAAATACGAAAAGTTATTATGTAAAACCAGGTCAGCTAATTCCATAACCAAAAATATATCATTGTCACAGGCCCCTGGATTACTTCTCAGAGCTTCCTCCAACCATGCTAAACCCTTCTCGTGCGGTATAACAGAAAAAAAGATCAACTACATCTATAGTGAGGAATTTTAAATTGGGAACATTTAAATCAGGGGTAATCTTACCCAGGAATTCCCAAGGGTCTTTGAGTAAATTCTGATCTTTGCCCCAGAATTGTTTAAGTTTCCAGTCCAAAAATTTGGATAAGAGGGATATCTTGGATCCCTGGGCAGATACTATAGGCCTAAGTGGGGGATACTGTACTTCTTTGTGTATTTTTGGGTACTCCAAATATCGAAGGTACCCTAGGATTCTTGTTTTCAAGATATGGTTAAATACTAAAGTCTATGACCCCTTGGTCAAATAAGTCTTTAATAGCTAAATCTATTTTTTTATAAGATATATTAATCTCATTTATAGATACTGGCCTGTAACGCTTTTCATTGTATAAAATAGCATTCATTTTGCCTTCATACACAATTTTGTCCATAAAGACTATACCCCCCCCCCTCCCTTTGTCCAGTTCCATGACTCGAATGTTGGAATTGTGACTGAGTTCAATAAGATCCAAAAACACACTCAAAATATTCAAAAAATCCAAAAATACCAATGATGCTTAAACACAAGCAGTCCAACTGTGCAGAAAATTTCTTTAATTCTGGTACCTCGGCCTTCACCTTCTCATGGAATACATTATAATTCAAACAACACCCCTTTTATAACACATCTTCAAAACATTTGCATAAGTAATTGAATCAATAAAACAATTAAAATTTTTAGTCAATTTTTAAACAAACCTTACTTTAACCAACAATATTTTTTCATGTGAAGTTTCCAATTTCACCTTTAAAATTTCATACTTCACCTCATGTATAAAATATGTATTGTGTATTAAATATACTAATATAATTTTTTATAATTTATCTTCCATGACAAATACTTTTACATTTTTAATACAAAAAATATATATGATGATGTGATAGTTATATTTAATACACTCCAAACCGTTGTGCATTTAATATGTTTAAACATAACACAAATATTACCTTGTGTAATTTTTACACTTCCAAATTCATCCCATTTGGAAAAAGAGTATTATAATTTAAGATAAATCTAGACTCCATTTCCAATAATTTATTGTGAAAACATGCATTATTCTCACCAAAAACATTTGGTTTCCAAATGGGATGAATTAAGAGTAGGTTCCCTTGTAAAAATGGTTTGAACCTTTATTACTTTGTTGGTTACGAATCCTCTCGGAATGCCTTGGAAGAGGTTCATGTCCTTCAGTGTCCACACCCACCATATCTCCCCCATAATAAAGACTAATTATTCCCTAGTAGTGGTTATAATGATAGTGTACTCAAAAAGCTTTATATATGGATCCAGAGTGCACTAAACTACAAAAATTGGAAATTAGTATTAACACTTGGCTCATGTGGAGACTGCTGCCCAAAAGTGAGTTAGGTGCCTAGTCATCTAACTGAATATCCATAGATGGTTAATTAGCCCCTACAATATTACTATACATGAATCATAATCCTGCCCAAAAGTATATGTAAAAGGATATTACTAACTGTTATTTAAAAAACTACTCATGCACCAATACACTGGCCCAACGCTTCCTAGAATTCATCATTTCCAATGCCCTGTACCAGGTCATTCTGACCCCCACTAGAAGAAGCAACATCCTTGACCTGGTTATTACTAACATGGGCGACCATTGCACTACACCAATAGTCAATCCCTCCCTGGTCAGATCCGATCATAAACTAATCATCATGGAAATCCACATCTCACCCACACACCCCGCAAAGGTAACCGCCTTGAAAAACTTCTCCAAATGACTATGTGCTCCTAAAAACAGAGGTGGCTAACTTCATGGCACCCATGCCAATGGAACTACAAAGCGAATTGGCACCACATCTGTGTGCCATGTTCAGTCATGGCTTCACCTCAGGCTTTGTCCCTACTGAATGGTGCACTGCTGCAGTCATCCCTCTCCATAAAGGGGGAGGGACTACAGACCCTGGGAATTATCACCTCATTAGCCTAAATAGTCTGATATGTAAAGCTATGGAGTGCATCATTACGGGCCTGATTAACAAAGCTATAGGGAATCTTCAAACTCTAGATCACATGCAGTTAGGCTTTGTGAAAGGGAGATCATGCCTGCTCAACCTGGTTGACTTCTTTGAGTTAGTCAGCAGGGCTGTGGATGAAGGTAAGGCAGTGCATACAGCCTACCTTGATCTGGCCAAGGCCTTTGATACCAGTCCTCACTCAGGAATTATTAATAAACTCACCAAGCTAGGCATCAACCATTATATCAATAGGTGGGTTGCAAATTGGTTCACAGATAGAACACACACATTGTGAAAGTAGCAGACTCCAAATCAGACTGAAGACTAGTCACGAGTGGTGCCCCACAGGGATTGGTCCTGGGTCCTCTCCTGTTTGGCATCTACTTGTCAGAAGTCCAGGCCAACACAAAGGGACTCTGGTCGATAAAGTTCACAGATGACTGCAAGCTGGGAGCTATTATTAACTCCCCAGGTGATGCAGACATGATACAGAAAGACCTCACTGAGACCAATGACCGGTGTTGAAACCTTGGCCTTAAGCTTGATGCCAAAAAATGTGTTGTCATCCCCTTTGGTAAAAACTCAGTTCCCACTAATTACCACATTGATGGGAGCCCACTGAACACTGAAGGAGTTATAAGAGATCTGGGGATGCAGGTTGACAGCAACCTCTCCTTCGAGCACTACATTGCCACTGTGGTCAGAAAGTCCTTCTATGTGGCCCATCTCATTCTAAGGGTTTTGCATCCAGTAAGAAAGAGGTCATCATCTCTCTCTCTCTACTCTTCCCTCATTAGACCAATCATTGAGTATAATGTCCCCTGCAACAGCTGGAGAGGCCACAGAAGTACCTCATGAAGAAGATCGTATGCATTAAATACATGTCCTGCACGGACAGACTCAAAAGATTCCAGCTATTCTTTGTCTCATATCACCTACTTAGAGGTGATCTCTGCTTGACTTACAAAGCCATGTTTGAGCTAGCTCTGTTAGAAATGCTACATTTAAAGAAATCCCAATCCCTCCACACCACACGCTACAGAGACCACAACCTCATTACCACAATCAACAGAACATGCTGGAGGGACAGGTTCCTCACCTGGAGACTGCCCATGCTCTGGAATAACCTTCCCATACATGTCAAGCAGAGCACCTCACTGTCCCTCTTCAAGAGAAATCTTGATGAGTGGATGAGTAATAAAATGTTCACCCCAGGGATCACTCCAGTGGCTCTACTTGATAGGGGCACTGGGAACTAACATTGGGTGACATGATGCCAGGGCACTTCTATGGGCTAGGCTTGTAAAGGCTCCAGGACCATTAGCCTAGTACACACTTATGAACATATGAATAGATCAACAAAAATACTAAGAAAGATAGATGTGATAAAAGCAATGCACAATATTAGAACAGACCAGGATCTATCATGCACTGTCGCAAATAACAAACTAAAATTTTCAGCACAGGTGGAAAAACGTAGAAGATACACAGATAAATATAAAGGAAAAGTACTACATAAGTAATTTATTGATGACCCAAAAAAGTTTTATAGAGAATTGGAAAACAAGGTAAAAGGAATTGAAACACTGCCAAAAAAGAGGAAATAGATACATTTTGGAGAAGTATGCTAAATGGATAGAAGAAGTTAAAGAAATAATAAGAAGTTTAAAGGTGCAGGATATGAGACGGGATGAAGTAACAGCAAGAGACATTGAAACAAAGTTAAGAAAAGCCTCTAATTGGAAAACACCAGGCCCAGATGAAGTATCTAACTTTTGGTTAAAAGTATTAACATCTTTGCACGAAGATTTAGCCATGAGTAAGGACGATTTATATGCACACCCCAAACAGACACCAACCTGGCTAACAACAGGCAAAATAATGCTCCTACTTAAGAGTGAACCTGCAAGCTACTCTAAACATTATAGACCAATAACTTGCCTTCCAACGAAGTATAAACTATACATGAGAACTGATGCTGACAGAGTTTATAGTCATTTAGAATAAAACTCAATTATGGCAGTAGAATAAAAGGGCAATAAAAGAAAGTTGTACTGAACAAAGGATCATTTGTTGTTAAATTAAGTCATACTGGAGAACTGTAAAAAGAGGAAGAATCTAGTATGGCATGGATTGACTACAAAAAAGCATTTGATAGTATCCCACATTCATGGATGAAAGAGTGCTTAAAAATGTATAAGATAACACCCTACACTGATCAACTACATTACAGAGACCATGAAACAGTGGCAGACCTCTTTGTAATTAAACCATGATAAAGGGCAGATTATTATCCCAGGGATAAAAATTCAAATGGGATATTCCAGGATGACTCTGTCACCATTGCTGTTCTGCCTTGCTCTTAACCCATTAAGCTGTTTACTTAATGACTTAGGTAATGGCTACAATTTGGCTCCTAGAAAACAGCAAGGTGTAAAGACTTCTCATCTTCTTGTCGATGATTTAATACTGTATAGTTCATCAGAAAGCACAGCTGCAGGTTGTCAAAACTTTTTCAGATGATATAAGAATGTCATTTGGTCTTGACATGTGTGCAAAAGCAACCTTTAAAGCAGGAAAACTGCAGCACAAGGAAAACATCTGTTTGGGACAAGAATGTGATATAAATGAACTTGAGCAAGAGAGAGTGTATAAATATTTGGAACTGATGAAGGATCAACAATAAAACATGAACAGATGCGAATAAAACTTAGGAATACTTCAGAAGACGTAAATTAATTCTGAAAACAGCATTGACATATAGGAACAAAATCCAGGCTATAAACCAATTTCTTCTTCCTGTACTAGCTTACAGGCTTGGAGTAAGTGACTAGCCCAAAAATGTGTTGGATAGATTAGATACGAAAACAAGAAGGATGCTTCATGCTCCCCAAATGTATAAAAATCAGTGTATACCAAGATTATATATTCCCCATTCTGAAGGAGGGATTGGCAATCTCCTTGAAATTGATTACATGCATAGATCTGCAATCGTGGGACTCCACACACATCTGCTGACCTCACAAGACCCAAATGTAGTGAAAGTTTTGAAACATGAGGAGAATAAATCTAAGATGACATCTCTGCTTAATTTAGCAGAAGCATATCGGCGTCAAGCAGGTATGGAAATTAAACCTAAAAATCAGGCATCAACTGAATGTCTTAAAAAAAAAACAAAAGGAAGAATATAAGGTGAAGGACCAGATGAGAAGGCAAGAAATGTGGAAAAAGCATAAATATAGTTGCAAGTACAGAAAACATCTGAAAGAACCTCATGTTGATCACGAATGAATGCAGGAATGGTTAAGGAGAGGTGAATTCAAATCAAGAGATGAAAGGTTAATATTGGCAGCCCAAGATAGTGGGCTACATACATGCTGGTTTACAAAGTCCATTGAACATGTGGAAGAAACAGACAAATGTAGGTTTTGTAAAACTGAACAGGAAACAGTCACAAACCTTGTTGCTGGTTGTGATCTACTAATGGCAGAAGGACTGTATACTGAAAGGCATACTGATGTGGCAAGACTGTTGCAGTGGGAATTGTGCAAACATTATGGTATTGAAGTGGCTGAAAAACACTGGAAACATGAGCCACAGAGCATCACAGAAAATGATGAGGTTTATATCACATGGGGTCATCTATTGCCAACAGTTTAAAAGATAGATGCTACAAAACCGGATACAGTGGTCCAAGAAAAGAAGACAAAAGTAGCATTGAAATTGCCACACCCAGTAACTACACTGTCTTGCGTACAGAGAGACACAAAGTCATAAAATATCAAGATTTGCAGGCAGAAATGAGTGCAATGTAGAAGAAAGATACCCAGACAGTTCCAATAGTAGTAGGAGCAACAGGTCTTATAAAAATAATCTACAATTGTATTTAGATATGTTACCCGTCCATGTAACCCTGTACAAATTGCAGAAGGAGTCATTACTGGGTACATTGTGGGTGCTGCAAAGAGCACTTTTGGCTGGCATCAAAGACTGAAACAATGCTAATTTCATAAACTTTAATCGCACTTTGACTTAAGAATAGGGTCCAGTCCCGTCATGGTATTTGAAACTCAAAAGACTTGGAGAAATTAAAAAAGTGGAAGACCTGTGAACTACTGTAACCCTCCATTTGTGAAACTGTTTATCTTCCTTATTATTTAAATCAAACAGTAATGAGGGATTTTTGTATGCTCTTAAACCCCTCAGGGTTATATACAGCTCTCTCTATATATATATATATATATCTCTGGAGACTCTGTATAATCAAAAAATGCAGATGTCTCCTTCCATACTAACTTTTCCAATTGTTCAATCAGTACTTTGTTCTCCAGTGATAATGAAGAAGTAAATCTCTGACCAACAGCACTAAACAGATTATCCCAGTGCTTACTTCTATCTTCCTCCCATTTTTCCCAAAACCAGGATATCCCTTCTCCTCTATTCAAAGCAGCAGCCACATTATTCAAGAGTTTATACCTTCTCCAGATTGAACCAGAAAACTATCCAAAGAACATTGCATATTGTCCATTCCCATTTAACAAAAGATGCATGGCAGGTTAAGGTTAGGGTCACTGGCCATAAGTACAAAATGTACTATGCAAAACACTACCAACCAACTGTAGACCAAATAAAAAAAAAAGAACCATCCAGTGCACTACACAAGTTATTTAATATTTCTCTAATGTCTCAGCTGACAAAGCCTTCAAGAAGTAAAAATGTTAAAAAATCGCCTCCCATATATATACATACTAATTACATAATTAACACTCTATTAATCAAACAATTATATAAAAAAACTCCAGTTGCTAAACCATCCAACACCCGACATCCCCAGCAGAGAAATCCTCATTAGCCGTCTTCATTTAGACCTCCATAAATCCATCATAGTCATAGCTACTTATCTGCCCCCTGGGAAAAATCTTCCCAAAATTGAACTCCTACTATCTTGGTCAGTTTCTACTTTCAGTCAAGAGACTATCATACTAGGCGACTTCAACCTTGATTGGCTCACATTCTCCTCTAACTGCCCCTCCAACTTTATTACCCTCTACAATACTTCTGTCAAGTTATAAACTGTCCCACTTTCTCAAACACTCCAGAAAGGAGTATCTACTACATGGGTTATTAATTAGCAAACCAAACCTAGGCTATCAAGCTGGTTGCCTACCCATAAACCTTAGCGATCATGCCCCTACATACCTGCTCAGGAAAAAAGTCCAAAATCAATACATTAATACTTTCAAACACATCCGCAGTAAGAAACATTTCTCCCCTGACCTATTCAACCAACTACTTCAAAACTGCTACTGGTCACCTTTAATTGACCTCCAACTTGACCATGCAGTTGAGTTCTTTAACAACAAATTCCTTAGCATTCTAGATAGTTTAACCCCCCACAAGAAAACTATGCATCAAAGCAAATCAATTACCATGGATTTCTCAAGAGACTAAACTACTAATCAAAACAAGAGATAGAGCCAGAGCCCCATACCTATCTACCAAAAATTCCTCCAACCTCACAACCTATCAACAATTATGAAACTAAGCAAAGAAACAAATCTACAATGATAAGAAACTCTACTACCAAACCTGTCAACAAAAATACCTCCATAACCCACAGAAATTCTGACAATCAACCACCTCCTCAATCCTGGAAAAAATCTCACCCCACTCCTTCCACATCAAACACCACTGAACCCATATCCTCACAACTTAACTCAAACTTCATAAACTCAATCACAAGCTTCCTAAACAGCCACCAAATGCTACCACTCACTACCCCCCAGACCCTAACTATACAAGTCACTTCTCCTAAGCAAACTTAAACTGCCTCACAGCCGACCAACTTTCAAATGAGTTCCTAAAAATTTCAGCTTCATTCATAGCCTACCCAGTGTCCATACTAATCAGTCGATCAGTCACAGAGCAATACATCCCTCAACTCTGGAAAATCTCACACATCATACCCCTTCACAAAGGCAGCCCCTCTAGAGATATCACTAACTACTGCTTGATTGCCAGCCTCCCACCCATAGCAAAACTCTTAGAGAAATGCATCCAACAGCTCCTGAGCCAGCTTACCATAAATAACCTTCTATCCAATACCCAGCATGGCTTCAGACCCAAGCACAGCACAAGCACAGCCTTAGTATCCTTCACCAATGCTATCCATCACCTTATCAACAATAAACTATTAGTATCAGCCATTTTCCTGGACATGTCAAAAGCTTTTGACAACATTTCCCACCAACTACTACTTAATAAACTGGCTTCACACAGTCTTAACACAGCATTCCTAGCATGGTTTCACAGTTATCTGTCTAACCATCAGCAGGCCACTAAATGGGAAAACACTGTCTCCCCACTGCTGCCAGTTTCCACTGGTGTACCCCAAGGGTCCATACTCAGCCCCCTACTTTTCACCATTTTTACCCTCAATTTAAACTCAGCAACTCAACATGCCTCTATCATACAGTACACAGATGACACATTCCTTATCTGCTCAGCCCATTCCCCACCTGAACTCCAAACTAAGATGCAAAAATCATTCCAAGAAATTGAAACTTTCCAGTCAGAGCACCAGCTCATTCTTAACCCAAATAAGACCAAGCTAATAATCTTCTCCTACAAACCCACCAAACACAACTACCCACTCCTATGCATTAAATCAGTTAATGGTACCGCAATTGAATCTAGTAAT